>NW_015640075.1:92588-101467 GCF_001515625.1 Sinocyclocheilus rhinocerous
TTAAATACACGTGGCAATAATGTGCACATTATTGCAGTGAAAATATCATTGACTCATATTAATTCATCTTCTAACGTTTAATAAAATTGTTTCAGTAAATTGTTGCCATGTTGTACTAAATTATTAATTCGTTTTAATTAAAATGAGGTTAACTAAAATGTCACCACAACTGTTAACTCATTTTAATTAAAGAGAGTTAACGAAATACAACGTGGCCACAGTTAAATAAAACAGGGAACGAATTAAGTCAAATGAACAATCCTCTTAACGTTAACTAATTATAACGAAATAATGAATTCATGAAATGAGAAACGAATACGTGATCACTATAAATATATTTTTGTCCACATATCATGTTTTACACTCCGTACAACACTGCCGCGAGGATACACTGACAGCCTGTTTAATATTTCTCTAGTTTACCCTAATTTAACACATTTTCATCAATACAAGCTGGACATAAGTTTGCTCTTACCTCAATCAAGAAGTCTTAATTCAAAATGGACGCGGTGGGGTTTCCTTGCAGGGGCTAGTGATAAATGTCCGTTGTAAATTTAAGGCCTAAAATATATCACAATCAAATGGACACAAATAAAGGTTTAACGTTTAAGATGGGTTAAACAATTCTCTCGATTTATTTAGAAATGAGGTAATAACGTTAACAAATTACACCATGGCCACAATTGAATAAAACAAGGGAACGAATTAATAGCCCAAGCCCAGCGAAAGAATTATTAATCATGGACACGATTTCACTATCATGAGGGAACTAATTCATGGCCACTAGAAATATATTTTTGTCCACATATCACGTGCAGGGTTCTATAAAAACAGTGGCAAGAGGATTACACTGACAACCCTGTATTTATCTAGTTTAACGTTACACCTTAAAATACGTGATCACTATAAATATATTTTTGTCCATGTTTTACACTCCGTACAACACTGCCGCGAGGATTACACTGACAACCTGTGTAATATTACTCTTTACCCTAATGTATCAAACATTTTTCATAAATACAAGCTGGACATAAGTTTGCTCTTACCTCTGGAACTCTTGACTCAAAAATTGAAGCTTTTCGTCAGTCTTCAAGCATGGCGACCTGTTCTGCGAGGAAGGCTCGGTGGGCGGGGTTTCCTTGCATTGCCACTCATACAACTAAGAAATCTTTGTTGCGTGAACTACTCTGATTAAACGGATTAGTTGGGCACTGGTAAACTTACTATCTTGTGTACCCAACATTTTAGTTGAACTGACTTAGGAAAATTAGTTGGGGAAGCTAAAGTCTCAAATCCTTTTTTACAGTGTACAACACCGTGCCATCGTGGCAACACATTTTTCACAGAGAAATGCTATTGATATTTTCTTCAGTTATTATTAATTTTTAGTTTACCTGGCAGCTTCACCATCAGGACATCTGTTTTTCTGAATATTTATTTGCCCCCACTGGAGGTGAAGCAAGCCAACAATGAGATCACTGGAGAAATATTTTAGGTCTGAATACATTTCAGGAATGTGCACAACTCTTGATATTTATTCTTCTTGCGTGGCAATAATTTAAGTCTTATAAAAACTATTTTAGCTTATTGCAGTTGGCCTGAGACTGTGTGTGTGTGTGTGTGTATTTGTATTTGTAGAGGAGAGAGTCTCCTGTTCTTATTTTGGAACTATGAAAGTGTTTGAGAATGTTAATTGCTATGACAAGGCTACTTTGTAGATAAAGCAGCCAAAAACCCCAGGTGGCTTTTTATACATTATAAGTCTCAATGACACCACCTCCATAAAAAGGTGAATTTGTGAATGGTGTTACAGAGAGTAATTTCCCTGTTCACTGGGTTGTTTCTGGGGCTGTAATGCCATCTAGACCCCGTGGAGGACCACCCACCCTGCAGGAAGAAAGGTGTCTGGGACCCATAACTCACCACACACTCATCCTTGACAATTCATTCTTGGCTGTGCCTCTTGTGTTCTGACCTTGACTCTGTAGGATTCATTTTCTGGCAGCTCTCCCCTCTTTCTTTCTTTCGATCCCTCCTTCTCTCTGTCTTCCCCTTTCAGGAGCTCCACCTGATTGATCTGCTACCTTCAGCATCTTCTCTGTGAAAAGTGTGGTGTGTGAAATGGTGAACATTGCAAATAGTTGGGTGATTATTCTCAAGTTCTTGAGCTGTAGGGAACAGAGAGGAAAATGACAATCTTGGTTATAAGAAAAGAGCAGGTTACAAGATTAAAAACACGTCCAGGGAGTCAGCCATTTTTATTGTTGTATTGAGTATGACGGTTCTTGCTGGTGCCCAAATTTGTTTTCATGAAATACAGTACTTGTTATATACAGTACTTTTCATTGTGTCAACCTAGGGAATGGAATGAGTTTCTCGCTTCTGTCTTCTCTCTAAATCTCTGCCTTGTGCAGAGATTTTAAAATTTTTGTTTTGGTCAGCTGAACACCTTTGAACTAAAATATTCACTTGAACCCCTTGAGTTAAATATTGCAATAATTTTACAACAAATTTGCAAAGATGACCAGCTAACTTTACATTTATCACTTACTTCAATCAATATGGTCTTATTCATACTTGCTCAGGATGTATAAACAGATGGAGGACTGCATGAGTATTCTCTCTTTTAGTGTTACCCATGATGTGTTTACTCAGTTGTGATTCATATTATGCGTCTTTGCTCAGTTCTTGTATTATAGCTGTCAAGAACTCCTGGAAACAATGAGAGTGTATAACAATCAGCATTTTGTTGTTTGCAGAGATGGCCCTCCAGTTTAATATCTCAGGTAACGGTTGTTCATCACATGTAATTTCATAAGAGATAATTAACACCATTTTTGTAATGTTTGATTTAGCCAGCAGGTTCGTTCCAAACTCAAATAGAAATATCATCACGGTGGGATTTAAATACGGAAGTATCTCCACAGGGGATTTGCAGTTGTTATTGTATATACACACTTACAAACATAAACATTCAGGCTGTAAAATAGAGCAAGACATTTCCATAATTAACAAATGCAAATTTCTCTCATTCCCACATACTGTGCAGGTAAATGTGCACACTTCCAGCTGGCTTTGCCTATGTGTTTGCATTAGACCAAAGAGGCTTTTGATTTTTAGGACCTGCATAGAGTACTTGTAATCACATTTTGTTTGTGATTCAGTATGATCTTTATTGTGGAAACATTCACTGATGCTCAAGAAAGCAGTATACTGTATTAAGAACCAAAAGGATGTAAACTTTTGAAGAGGGTGATCGATGTAAATTGTTATTTTGTCCTGTGGAAAACACGTCAAATATCTTGTGAAAAGGCAGTACTGCATTTTTATGAAAATAGAACTTTTGCAATTAACTGTGTGTTATGGAGACTAAGCTACAAAAAAAAGGGTCATTTAGAAAAAGTTTGGTTTTGACATCACAACTATGGATACGTACAGTAAACATTTCCGCACTTATTTAGTCTGACAAAAAGCTATTGAACAGTTGTTCCTTTCACGTGTAGAGGTTAGCCAATCATAACAGAAGTCTTAAAGCCATAGTGTCAGAAAAGGCCTGTTTAATTCCAATGGTCAGAGAAACGGTGGAAAATAGCCATGAAAAACTGCTTCTGAGAAAAAAAAAAAAAAACCTTGACTAATATTATAAGTAGACTTGAGGGGGAAAATTTGCTGACATTGTGCTGTAAGAAATCTTTAGAGTTGATGTTTCAGGTTCATTTTTTCCTTTATTGCCACCAATTTTTGTCAGGGATTTCTTATCTTAATTATGTAGATGCAAATCAAACAAAACTAAAAAGACCAAAAGTAGTGTATTTCTACCTGTTACTTAAACCAATTAGTCCCATTGAAACATTATAATGACTGATGAGTAATGCTCAGTTTTATCTGATTTCTCAATTAATCTTAGAATCATTAAACAATATAATGACATATAATTTGTTGTCTCTGTTTTACTTTGTGTAATGAATTATTCATTGTGTTTTTTCTATTCAGATGGGTGGCAAAATGTCCTCAACTTAATATGTAAAAAAACACCACGATGATCATGATCCAGAAATATTTATAAAGGTTGTTTTTGCAAATAATTCTATCCACCTCACTTCCATCTTTGACAGTTTCATTTATCATCTCAATCATGATTTTTATGATTTAAAAAAATTATACTTGCCAAATAAAAGTAACAGGAGTCCATTGTAAATGTGATTTATTTTATTCATACAAAGAATCTTACTGTGATTATGATATACTGTATATTCAACAACAAGTTAACATTTTCTAGGAGTTGTCACTCCTCCGTTGTTAATTGTACTTAAATGTATTAAATACATAAAGAAAGTTTACCCTGCAGAATCTGCAAAATGTTAGTAATTTTAACAAAATAATAGGGATCATAAAAATGCATTTATTTTTTTTTTTTAGTTCTGCACTGGAAAAGATTTCACTGATGTTTACAAACATTATTTAGTCCACAAGACAAAATAATAGCTGAATTTATCAAAATGACGCTATCAAAATGTTACTCTTAATTTGTAATACAGTACTAACTTATAAATCCACAGTTGTTTTTGTGTTTTGTCATAGTTGTTCATGAGTTCTGAGTAGTTAAACTGCTCTTCAGAAAAATCCTCCAAATCCTGCACATACTTTTAAAAATGTTTTTGATGATTTTTTTAAAGATAGCTCATATATTTTTATAATTATAAACATTTTGCAGATTCTGTAAGGCGTATGTAAACTTTTAACCACAAATGTATTCCTTTAGTTTGATATTGACATTGTACCAGGCCTCAACTAGTACATATAACATGGAGTAAAGTGTGTTTATTCCATTTCCTTATGCTATATCCGCCCATCCCCCAAGCCTTTTATCTGAGCATAACCCCCAAACAGCAAAACAAGTGTGCTTTGAGTGGTATGCACTGACCCAGATAACCGCATCCTCCACTGGAGTGCGAGTGATACTCTCTATGCCCCTGGAGCGGCTGGGTCAGTGTACCAGCCTGTAGACACCAAACGCATCGCTGAGGCCAGTGGAGATAAAAGTTCAGATGGGATCTTCTAGTACTGTCTAATGGAGTCTTTAATAATGCACATAACTTCATGGGGAGCACTGAAGGAAAATTAGCAATTGAAATGACTGTGAAATCTGAATCGCTGATGCCAATAGTGAGAAATGAGCCCTAGGTATGATCATATGTAATGGAAATGTATATTGCTTGAACACTAATGGTATTCATGATTGATTGAGGCACTTAATTTCTATATCGATATGAGATGCATAGCTGGATGAATAGATTAAAATGAGAGAGATAGTGAGCTACTGGTGCATCAAGGCTAAAATATTAATGGCTGTTGGTTCAGTTCTCCCGCTATTATCACAAAGGAATTAATTTTGTGTATTTTGTGTATTTGGTGTAATGAAATGTGTTTATGCGGTTTAAATATATTTCTAAATGTTAGTTCATGTTAGCTGATGCCGGTCAAAAGTTTGGAATAATTAAGATTTTAAATGTTTTTTAAGAGAAGTATTGTATGCTCATTATGGCTGGATTTATTTGATATTAAAGGGGTCATATGATGCTGCTAAAAAGAACAGTATTTTGTGTATTTGGTGTCTTTAAATACAGTAAAAAGAGTAATATTATGAAATATTATTACAATTTAAAAAAAAAAGATTTTGTTTTAATATTTTAAAATGTAATTTATTCTTATGATGGCGAAGTTGTATTTTCAGCAGCCATTACTCCAGTCTTCAGTATCACTTGAGCCTTTAGAAATCATTCTGATAAAATCAAGACACCAAGATACACTATTCAAAAGTTTAGGATTATTTAAAAAATAATGAATACTTTTATTCAACAAGGGCACATGAAATTTATCAAAAGTGACAGGGAAGTCATTGTTACACAGTAATATTATGAAATATTATGTTTTATATTTTATATCAAATATCTATATGTACTGCCTGCTCAGTCATTGGCTGATGAACTCTGACTTGTCCTTGAGTATCTGATGAGTCAGACACATGATTAAGTGTATTATTCCTGTGTCTTTCTCCCCATAAAGATCCCAACAACTTTCCACTATCTGAAACAAAATCCCGTATAGCCATTGCATAAAATAATCTTGATGCAATGTTAATGTTTCTTACCTTCATTATCTTTCAACTTTCCTTTTTCTGAGCTTTTGGCTTCAAAGGCTGTTGTCCCTCATCACAGTCACAAAGAGATGTGCGGAAATGCAGTTTGAAACTCCTGGTAGAAATCCAGGGCCAGGCACCAAACATTAATACTTTATCTGCCTATTTCAAGGCTTTGAAGATGGAGGGGACCCGCTCTAACATATTTCGATATAATGGTCTCTGATAAAGCAAATGTAATGCTCTGTAGTTTTGTTATAACAGCTTAGTTCAGATCAGTATAGAGTGCTCTTCTGTTCTGTAAATATTTCAGTGAAGTCACAATGTTTGCCAGATGCTTCCTACATTTCTAGACCCAATGATTCTAGACTCAAAAGATAGACTCCTATGATATGGTGCAGCATGAAGTAATTGTGTCGCAGCTATCTGCAGATAAGGTAAAATAGGTTTTATTAAAGACAACTTTTCTTTTGAAAATTTTTTTTTTGAAAGAGGAATTTCATTATTGCACTCCACTCTTGAACGTCTCTGCGAAGGCAGAGCCCAAATAATTGAATGTGAAAGTATCCCTTGAATTGCATCTGAGCCTCCAATTAAGGGAATTTTTAATAAAGGAAATAAGTTACTTGAAGAAGAGAGAAAAAGTGGCCTCAGCGTGTTTATTCCTATGTCATCTAGAAGCCAATTAACTACTCAGCTCAAATCTGCCAGACTGTCTGTAAATAACCTTTTTTTTTAACACTAGAACTACCGGAATTCTACAACTACTAGAATGGCCATAGCTGTCATTCTGACTGTCATACTAGACTGAATGCCATTTTTTGTCATATATTTACATTCGAAGCTTCTTTTGAGGTTTTACAATGAAGCTTTGAATGTCTGTTGTCATATTTTAATGACGCCATCACCCTAAAAACTACGATATTTTTTGTAATATTTAATTGTGTAAGAGCTACGTAGACCGCTCCCGAATGTGCATCTCGCTTTGTGTCCGGCATGCGGGAGAGCAAAAAGTTTTTCACTGCAGTGAAAATGTTGTATTTGAAAGTCTAAATGCCAACAAATATGAACTGACGCAGAATATTTCTGTAGATAAAACATGTTGTGAATTTTGGAAATGATTACATACATCTTTTTTTCAATACATTTTTACTTTTGTACTTTACAACGCTCTGGAGTTATTGGAAATGTTTGGATCAGATGAATTGGAAACAATTCTATGCAGCCACCACTGGAATCGTGATCCATGAATAAATGGATCTATTATAATAGAATAGGTAATAATAAACATCGTCATTGTCGCTAAAAAAAAGCCTAATTAGTTTGTTTTATTTCACAATATCAGTCTTGTCGGGGCTAAAATTAGCCAATATACATTAGCTATAGCATTACACAAGCATAAAAATAATAATAGCCATTATTATTATTATTATGGCTATTTTGTCATAACATTGAAGTAGGCTATTATTGATAACAGCCAGGCTATAGTCTTCCAGCCTAACATAGCCTAGCTGGAACCGTGGCAGATTGAATGACGGCAGTTGTTGTATTGGAGGTGTCCACCCGGCTTTTTTACGAACAGGAATTTTAGCTTAGCAATAGAATATAAAAACACAACAAAAGTTGCTAGGCAACAGTGACGTGCATCTTCAACCGCGGGAAAAAGTCGCAAAAGCAGAAATTATACGCCGTCTGTAATGCGAACGGTCAATTTGACCGCTTTTGGCCATTCAAGGTAGAAATACTCAGAACTCTTTTGTGTTTTGTAATTTTAATAAAATAAAAATTTTATAATAAAATATACACACATTTAGGAAAAGTCAGGGTATTATAGTTATGTGGGTTTTATATCAATAAAGTTATTACATTTTAAAATTGAAAAATGGTCAAAATTACTGCCTTTGTAGTTCTAGTGTTAAACCAGAAAATGGGTGCTCAATTATTTTGGAAACAGTTCTGTCTTTAGTTTAGGTGTAATATAATGGCTTCATGCAGATTTCGAAAACCAGGACGAGTCCTGAGTCAGGACGAGTAGTGAGTATCAAAATCGAGTAGGACTTCATAAAATACACAAGCGAGTTTGTTTTCTTCAGTACTTCATCACTGTGAACATACATTTCATAGCTTTTTTTTTTTCTCCTTTTTTTTTTCCACTTGTACTTTTGATCATGGTCTTTTGAAGTTCCTTTTATTTTTCCTAAATTCTTTTATTTTTTCCCAATTTTCATTTTTATCAATTGCATTTATAAGGATCTTATGTTTTTTTTATATTTAATTGTTTAATCATTGAATTAAAAAAAAATCTTAATTGGATGAATTCATAGTGAACTATTTATTTGCATTTTACGATTTCATCTGTATTATCGTATACCCTATATGAAGAGCGATTTATGAGAGCTGATCTAAAGTGTACATCAAATAGAAATGTGCACCACTACTAATGTCCTGTTGCTGAATTAAACTGTGGCTACTATTAGACCTCCCTGATTTTTAATGTGTTAATATAAGTGCACCTGTAATGTTTAAAGGGGTCATATGATGTTGCTAAAAAGAACATTATTTTGTGTATTTGGTGTAATGAAATGTGTTTATGCGGTTTAAGGTTAAAAAAACACATTATTTTCCACATACTGTACATACTGTACATTATTCATACCTTTCTGAAACGTCGATTTTTACAAAGCTCATCGGCCTGAAAAGCGAGGTGTGCTCTGATTGGCCAACTATCCAGTGCATTGTG
>NW_015640075.1:102442-113887 GCF_001515625.1 Sinocyclocheilus rhinocerous
ACCTTTTTATTAAACTTTTTCAAAGCTTTATTTGAACATTTATATGAGATATTTCAACATGTTATTAAACTGTTGTCAGTCAAGTTGTCCTTTAAAATCCGAACATCATTGGTAATGTTATTGTTTTAGTGATTATGCAAACAAAAAGTCATTTTATTTGTTGTTTGTTGATTTTTAAATATAAAACTTGAAGATATTTATGTGTCGGTACTTTTTTAACATCTCCAGCACATTTTAACAATACCGTGATAATATTGATAACCGTGATAATTTTGGTCACTATAATCGTGATAAGAAATTTTCATACCGTTACATCCCTAGATGAGCTTTAACAATAAAGAAGCAGTTGTGGCTCCAGATGAGTGAAAGATATGTGTTCTGAGACATTTTTTGCCTGCTGATTTGCCCATTAAAACCTTGTTCCTTGTTCCAGCTCATGTTTTTCACTGTTCCATGGAAGGGTGCTGAGTCTTGAAGGATTAGTGATGTAAAGGTCTGAAGTGTTTTTTTTTTTTTCTGAAAATGAGGGCATTAGAAAGGTCAGGCTGGTCTTGAGTACTTGCCGCTTGCAAATTGAACCACTTCGGAAGATTATCACTACCTTGAGAGGTCTAATAATGATAGGTAGTCATTTTCAGTAGCTTTTCTCAATTAGTATCCTGGCCCTGTGGGCAGCAGAGAATGAAAGGGCATTTTGACACAATGTGTCTTTGGCTTCGCCTCCAATTGAAGCAGCGAGATGACTAGCATGCTCTGATGTGGAACACGCTTGTTTTTTCTGCCAATTTCATTACATATGATTTTAGACCTTGATGGTAAGGTCACAACATCCCACCAGATAGTATGTTCCTGAAAATGTTTGCCATTTTTATTGCGACGACAAAAAAAACACAAGCTACTGGACCACTAGACAACAAATTACCTACAAAATATAGAAAACATCATACAGTAATTCTTACCTCAATCTTGCAAAGTCAGACTTTTAATTATTGGCATAAACTCAAAACCCAGGCTATGCTTTGAGCAGTTGAAGACCTGGTTAGTGCAAAGGCTAATTGAAGGTAGCTGTTGTTGGAGATAAAAAAAACTAGCTTTAGTTAACGAGCCATAAAGATGTCGGCAGTAATATTCTTTACTCTGTACCTTGAAAATGACTTGCCTTTTAGCAATTACGCCTTTTTGTAGTTTTGCACCCTGGAAAACTGCATAAAAGGTAAAGTAATAGTGCTAACAACTAATCATTTTTTTAATAAACATAATTTACCTTGAATAAGGTCTTAGACAGTGAAAACCTTAACAGAGTAATTTGTCAAAAACCGCTGTGTTCAATGACCTATGTTCAAGTAGCCTAATAAGTTTCCTTCACATTAAGTATGATGGAGTGTGAGAGATAGGCAGCTGCTGAAAGTTGACAATTGGATATTTTAAGTGTCTCGCCAAGTGTTGAACTGCAAAAAGACAAAGCAACATAAAAGACAGCTTTTGAAGGGTGTGTGAAGGTTACCAACTGCTAGTGAGGGTTTGTTATCATCATTAGAGAGCAATTGACTTTGGCAGTGGATGACAGTTAGATCTGATGAATTGAAGCTGTGAGTAAAAGTGCATTAATAATGGATATTTTGAGAGTTTTTGCCCTTCTAAAGCTTTGCTTTTTAATAATTTTCTTTTATAGAGACATTATCAAGAGGGCAGGAATGGTATATCAACACATAAAACAGGCTAAATATTTAAACGTACATCTCCTATGTGACCACCATAGCTCAACATTAACCCCTATGCCACAGCTCCAACATGACTTTTCTAGCAGAGACGGCCTTGTCTGCATTTAACAGGGCAGTCCACTTTAAGTGACATAAGTATACACATTTTAAACCTGTTCCTTCATCCACACAACTTCTTCAGCTGAGGTTGTTAAGACACATTCTACACTTTCTACAGATGTTTCAGGTCGGCCTGACCTTGCCACCTCAGACTAGAAGAGTTGTTCCTTTGCAGTAGTGATTCAGACTCCCCACAGCATACAGTCTCTCTCTCTCTCTTTCTCTCCCTCCTCTAATTAAGATGCTCCTGTGGGCATGCTACCTGCATTACCGTCTAAGCGCTCTTCCCTCCACTCACTCCTCAGAGAGGGAAGCTAAATTGTCTGCTGTTCACACAGGTTATGCCTTGAAGAGAAAAATCCATTCCTGGGCCAATCTCTTTGAAGACACTGCAATCAATTAAATCTATTCTAGCAAGATTTCTACTAAACTATTAGATCTATTACGTGGTTAAAAAAAATTTTCTCTGATGTGGCCTCGATACGTTGATGGTCCTAGAAATTTATTTGCCCAACATGAGGAATTAAAAGTGATGAATCTGTCATTACTCACTCATTACTCACTCATTCCAAACCTACTTGCTGTTATTTTTAAAGGTGCACTATGTAACTTTTTTTGTTCAAAATTTACGAAATTGATAAGACTGAGTACAGCATGAATCCATCTTCCAAAACGTGTTTTTGTCTTGTCCTGAATCACCATGGTATGCCTATAGCAAGTGTTTATATTCTGACTATTTTAGACCACTGTGGAGTAGCCCAGTACCTGTGTGACTCGTACATAAATTGAGAGAAGCAGCTAAGGCTACAATGTTCCTCCACAAGACGCATGCAGTTTTGTTTATTACCCGGGAGAGCAACAAAAGTTACATAGTGTATCTTTAAGTCAGGAGTGTGTCTAAACCTGTTACTGGAGGGCCAGTGTCCAGCAGAGTTTAGCGCCAACCCCAATTAAACAAATTAGGGTCTTCAGACTCACTAGAAGCGGAGATTGTCTTCTTATTGGGAGATAAGAAGGTCTGTATTACGTACCATTGGAAAAAGCGTAATGGCTAATCACTTGGATCACGTGAGGTACCTCAGCCAGTCATACAATGGCAGTGAGGACAATGGCCGGCTTTCACAGTTCTACGACAGTCAGTTACAGTTTACGTTGCGCAGTAAAAAAAGAGCGCGAGTTGCTGGTCACTTACTGGTCACTGCAATTTAAGATTAGGTTTTATTCTGTTCATTTAAAAACATAAAACTGATACTAGTCACTAAAAATTTTTTTTATTTTTTTTTTAAATCTGGAAGCCATAGAAAGGATATCTTTTATTTATTAAAATATTTCTTTTTTTACATTTATTCATTAAAAAGCGTTAGTCCTGTATCATCATACACAGCAACAGTCACAAGTCATTACGTTTCAAGTCTATTTATTGAAACTCGGAAGCCATAGAAAGAACATATTTCATTTTCATTAAACAACATACAATATAATACAATCATTTAAATAATTAATATCCTTAATTAATTTCAACATAAGCCATATGGTCACATAATAGTCATTACAATTCAAGTCTAATTTCAGGTTAAACCTGAAAACCACAGAAAGAAAACATCGATATTTTTAGACAATACACAATATTACATATATTTTATTAAATAGTTATGCGACACAAATTTGCTGGTAATAATGCCATAAACGAGTCCTACCTGTCGCAACATTCCCTACTCTTAAAGGTCCCATATTGTCAAAACTGAAAATTCCTGGCTTTTTTCACGATTACTGAGGTCTAGGGACTATTTAACTACCATATAAGTTTCAAAACAGTCAGTCCACAGTAAAATACACACAGTCTGCTTAAAGTTCTAGCTATTTTTCACGAACCATTGTGACTTCCGTAAAAAGTTGACGTCAGAACTACACAGCCTTCAGTCACCACCCCGAGCACCGCCCACCGTCCCACTCTCCTTTAGCCAAACCCCGAATATTAATTAGACAGACCAAAATCGACCTGTTCTCAGCAGAGCTCCTGAGAGAGGAGCTGTAAAAATATATTGAGATGGTTTTTGGTACTTATACCGCAAATATATATTCTTAAGGACATCAAAACCTAAAATAAAACACCAGAAAGGTGTACAATATGGGACCTTTAATAAATAACATTTTTATCAAGGTAAAATCTACATATAGTTCTCAATGACAGTATTGTTTAGTGTAAAACATGTTGAAGATTAGTGAACAGGTTGTTGATTCATTAAATAAGCTATTTCCTCACAAAATCTGTTTATTCAGCGTAGTGAAACCTCTCCTCCATTGACATCCATTAAAAAAAAAATCCATACTTTTCCTATATACCTTCAAAGCCGCAGCGTTTGCATTCACTCATTCAATTTCATAAAATACACTTGATGTGTATTTTAAACTACATGTAGTTATCATATGAACAACAGGTCAGTTGATCATACAAGCTTTAAGCACATAGTAGCATCTCTTGATTATTGATAATTTCTTGAACATTTCTTTAATTATCTTTAGTCGAATGTGAAGTTCCAATTCCTTAATTCATTAAGAGTCATTAATTTGGTAACTCACTTAATTCATTAATTCGCTCCAACTGATTGTTTTTTTTTTTTTTCACTAAAAACAACTAGCTCATTAGTGTCACAAAATCATGCTTAGCAGTGGGGAGTCAGCAGATTCAGCACAGGGGATTTCTTTTTGGAAACTTTACAGATGTGGTAACAATTAACTGCATAAAGTTTCCTCAAAAAATTCCACAGAAAAAAAAATCAACAGCATGCTGGTTTGGGACTACATGAGAGTGAATAATGACAAAATTTTTATTTTTGGTGAAACTATTCCATTAATTACATTTTCTTCTTTCCTTTGGCAATGCGTTTCTTTGCCTTGAGCCATTCAGCCCAGAAAATAAATTGAGTGACATCATCTACTTGGTTGTTCTAATGAGAGAGGACTGTATTCCACAGCTGCTATTAGTTGAAACAAATAAAACATTTTCTTCCTTTAAATTTATTTTTTATTTTTTTGCCCTTTAGGCTCATTACTATAATTGGTTTGGCAGCTAGTAGAGGGAATGGTATCAGATGGTACCGTAATTTATACCATTGTCCTAAAAAAATACTATATTCATGTAACACATGGTATATACTGTATAGTACATGGTTCTCTGGGGTACTTGAAAAATATCATGGCACTAACATGTTAATTTCCAAAAAGGCAAAATAATACCATGGTACTTTTTCTTATTGTTTTTAGGACTAAACATATACGCTTTAGGATTAATATGTACAGTAAAAATAAATCTATTTTTAAGAGCATGAGATTTAGAGCTTTGTGACACTTACATCTTCTTTGTTTATGTTCTTCAACATGAACTAACTGCAGACATTTTAGCTGCACACTGACATGGATTTAACACAACACACAATTGCACAGAATGCAGTAAGCTCAGTTCAGACGGAGAGAAAGAGGGACCTGATAACAAATGTGTTCCAACTTAGCTCACCTTTGATGTCAGTCCCACAAATCCAAGGTGCTTTGAGCACGTCTGTCCTTGAAGTCGAAGCAGAGAAGATTCCCTTGTGGGAAAGATATTGTAATCCTTAGCAGAATAAGAATAAGTGTGTTGAAGAATTGTTTTGTTGAAAGAGTTTCAGAAATTACCCTTGAGTCTCTGCAGTGCCGTTCAAAGATCATAGCAAAATAAAGAAAATACGATAACGAAATGAAAATATTACCTCATGTTTTCAAGTTTTTAAATGGGTTTGCCTGGGTCAGTCTGCCTTTTAAGCTACTGATGTTGATGTTTAGATGGTTTTGACTCAGAAATCGAGTTTTTGATGCCTGTGCTTCCCCTGCATGAATGAGCTGAAGATTCATAGCTGTTTTTGCATGCTGAAGAAAATGCACCTTTATTGTTTATTTTTGTCCTTTTTACCATTTTATAAGCAGTAACTGAGACAGAATTAAAGCATGGAAGGAGTCACCTGCATGAGCGTCACTGCACGTGTCCCACAAATTCCTTCATGAATAGAGGTTCAGCATTATGCACAGTTTGCACACCCTAATTTGTGGGACGCTTATGAGTAAATACAATGCTGTGGCATTACTCTGTAATGAGGAGAAGAGAAACTATTTATAACTCTGAAGTAAACAGTCCAGAGCCACACATCCCAGCTTTTCATATTCTCAGCTTGAACCCTGAGGGGGGAGTGTGTGGTTGCACCGACTCACAGTTGTAATATGTAAATAAACCTGCTAATGATACAGCGTGGATTGTCCCCATCGCA
The DNA here is from genome assembly GCF_001515625.1 of Sinocyclocheilus rhinocerous. Classification (NCBI taxonomy): domain Eukaryota; kingdom Metazoa; phylum Chordata; class Actinopteri; order Cypriniformes; family Cyprinidae; genus Sinocyclocheilus; species Sinocyclocheilus rhinocerous. The sequence goes on from NW_015640075.1 coordinate 108,561, forward strand.
TGTGTTTGATGCATGTGTGTTGTCGTCTCTCTGTTGCAGCTGCTGTTTCAAGCAGAGTTTCTTGGGAGGAGAGGTCCAGTTCCAGTCAGCCCTCTCTTACAGCCTTAACCCTCACGTCCACACGCACACCGACTGCCCGGCCGACATCAAAGGTACCCACCCAACCCATCTGTTTGCTTTTCACTTTCACCCCTTCATTACTGCACATCATTTCGCCAGTTGCACCACTTTATCTGTTCCTTCTTCATCATCATCATCATCATCATCCTATGAAAATATGCTGCTAGGTGATGAATGTTTTCTTTGTATCTTTTATTGCAGATTACTCATAATGCAGTTGAATGAATCCATAGATAATAATGCATATAAATTTGTTTGATTATGCCAAATTTTAAGTTACATTGGGTTAGAGACCTGCGCGGGACGGATTTTTCAGTCCCGCAAGATTCTGTCCCGTGCCCGCCCGCTCCAGCAGAAATATATCTTATCTGGGCCCGCTCCCGCCCGCGACATTCATGTTTTGTCCCGCTCCCGCCCGCAAAAGCCCGCATAAAAGTAATCTATATAGATTTTTTTTCAGCACATCAAAGAAATTTACATTAAATGGCTCTGTAACATCTCCTAAGATCCACAACATCCCAGCATAAATGCTCCCGCTAAAATATTTTTTATTTAAGCTAAGCATCAACATTCACAAACCACTGTTATTTTTAACAGAAAAGCAAGCATGGGCTGCTGCGTGCATGGTTTGGCATGGCAGAATGCGATCAGCGCTTCCTTTATTACCACTAAAAGCTGACATCTCAGTTCATCGCGATCTCATAAAGCTCTGTTATAACACAATGAACATATGCACAATTAATCTTTCACAATGTCTACACTTCTTGTGTTAAAATGAGACGATTCGTGAGCATGCAATTTCAACACTGCGGTGAGTGGATTCTAACTTAATCACCTCTGGTTGGCCATTGCGTTCCGGAAATCAACAGCTGAGTCTGTGATTGGCTACATTGAGCAACCCTTTAAACACGTGTTATAAATAGAAACTCTGCCTAGCTTGCGCGTTGATCATTTTAATGTTATTAGTTGTTCTTTTTGCTTTTGTGCAACACATAAATAACAATTTATATGTTTTAGACACTTTATGTTTAGATAATTTCTATATTTTATTCTCCTGCATCCCGCACACACACGAGCCTCTTCCCGCCCACACCCGCACTCGCCCATCAAGAGTTGTAGTTGTCCCGCGCCTGTTGCATTGGGTCCCGCGGTACGGGAGTGCAGGTCTCTACATTGGGGTGGACTTTGGTCCTTAAAATGACGCTTATTACGAATGTGTGCATTTATTAACAATTTATTTGTTTCTTTGACCAAATGTGTACACTGGTGTTGAGCGAGCTGATATGAGAGGCCGTTTTCTATTCATTTTCTATGGGAGATGAGTGGCAGGATCGCACAAGGGATTGTGGGAATGACAGCAATGTGTCACAAAGTTTGAAATGCTCAATTCCATGCAAACGAGAGGCAAAAATGACAGATATCAGTCAATCACTGAGGAAAAGGCAGTGACGTCTGTCATGGTTTTAAAATCTGCTGATAGTGCTATATGTTAAATGACCCCAAACTTTGGATTGATAGTGTATGTATATACCATGGCCATGCCACATGGAAATGACTGTGCCATGAAACATGACACCCAGTATACACTAAATACACTTACAATGAAAGTAGTATCAAAACTACAACACTACGTTTGAGTTTTGTTGAGTTCTTTCATTTAAAAAATATCTATAGTAAAAACCCTTAAAACAAGGTTATAGAGATGCAGCTGCTTATGATATCAAGACTTCTTTATAGATTGTATCTAAATAGAAGTGTATTTTGTCTTACTGACCATGATCATTTTTTCACTTTTTTTTTTTTAAAAGCTTTTTAACCTTATGTTTATTCATAAAACTGCCAGTGCAGTTAGACAAAATACTTGTCAAAGAAATGTTTTTATGCACTGTTGCTTCTCAAGTAAGTTTATATTGTTTCAATGATTCTAAGATGTTTTAACTGGACAATTAGACAAACATACTTGTTCAGAATAGGATTGTCTTTGCAGTGTACCATTATAATCAATTATAATGTTTAAAATAGTTATTGTTTTAGGTTTGTAGCGTACATAATGAATATGGCATGCCAAATAAGTATTTTCATGTAAATTTTATAAATTGAAAATTAATTGTGATTGTAATATCAATTCTGATTTTTGTCATAATTGGGACAGACCTTCTGGTCCACTGCACACATAGTAGTGCTGTGTTCGATACATCGATACGACGATGTATCGTCACAGAGATTTGACGATACGTGTATATAGAGAGTGTATTCATTTGTGCAATGATAACCTACCAGCAATGTAAATATGATTTAAAAAAAAAAATATATTAGAATGAGTACATTACAATATAAATTTATTAGAACGAGTACATTATTGACTTTGCAAGTGATACACAGCCCTAACACATAGCATGATGTATCTCTTTTCTCTCATTTTACTTGCCTCTGTATTCACTCAGTATAATCAAGTGGTGAAGATGATGTATAATTCTGTGTGAAATGTGAATATTGTCTATGTAAATAAATTCAGTGATGATGCATCCTCTTTGAGAGGCGTCACAGCATGGCAAGCCTTTGATTTGTTTCACTGTACCCATAACGCACTGGGTTATTTAAGGACTTGAAACCTGAGTGCAGCTGAGGATATTCTTCTAACTCACTTGCTGCTGGTTCATTCTGAGAGGCTCCTCACATCCAGAGTCACTTCAAAGAACAAAGACGAGGAAAAAAATTAGGGGTAAACAATGGCTTTATTTCCCCGTTCTTTCCTCTTCCTAAACAAACGTATCTCTTATGTGTTTCATAGTAGAAACTGCTTTGAATTCCAATTTTCAAAGCAAAAGGCAATATTGACTATGACAATATAGTTTTTCTCAGCAAAATGATAAAGCAATTTTCAAAGCCAGTTCTGCATAATTAATTTAAAATACACTTTATTAATAATAATGAAAAAAGAGTCTGGTGGTTTTAGTCTGAATGCACTACATAAGTGATTTTATGATTGGCTGCTGTGTCCTTATGAGTTATTGTTTAATTGCTCAGCTGTAGATTCTGTTTCATAAGTACTGTGTATTCAGACACAATACTCATTCGACATACTGCATTTTGCATATTATATAGCAGGCATGCACAGACTCAAGGTCCGTCTTTTCACTTTATTAAAGAGAAAATTCACCCAGAAATTAAAATTATTACAAAAAAAAACTCTTGTTCCAAACCCACAAGATGTTTGTTCATTTTTGAAACACAAAGATGCTATTTTTAATACATCCTGTTCATAAAGAGATTGTGAAAGAAATTTATATCGAGCAGTTAAATCTAATTCTTCTGAAGAGACTGTTTCCATGTACCATATTTGATTGATTCTATGATCAACAGTTATATGTGAATAAAAGCCCATATTAATCTGTTCATCGTCAAACTGATTATGTCTCTTCAGAAGATTTGGTTTACACCACTTGATTCATATGGATTTTTTTTATGAAGTTCTAGAAGCATCACATTTTTGGATGAATAGACTTTTAAAAAAGTGACAGAAGTCTCTCAATTTCATTAAAACTATTTTGATTGGTGTTTCAAAGATGTATGAATGTTTCATGGATTTGGTACAACATGAGGGTGAGTAAATGATGACAGAATTATCATTTTTGAGTGAGCTAGCCCTTACATTTTTTAGCTTGGCTATTTAGGTATCTGCAGTCATTCACACATTTTAAAGGAGTGTAAGTAAATCTCCTGCGCAGATACTGCACAGTTAAACCTAGAGAACTTCTCTAACATAGTCTTTTGATTCAAGCGATTTTTTCTCGATTTTCTCTCAGGGTTCACCTTCTGACACTCTTTGTGCTTGGAACAAAATATATTAGATTAGCAGAAAGCACAAGCCCATCATTCATCATAAGTGCCTTGACACATAATGCAGCACGGTTCAACCTCTGAGATTGGTAACGTCCCTTTGTTTGAATCTGAGTGATTGAACTTAATGCATCCTTAATTTGGTATCTGAACTGAGGTGGAGAGGTGCAGATGAATGTAAACATGGGATCAGGTGCTCTTGAGGGCCTTTTCTTTGGTCTTCTTTACTGAACCCACAAAACTGATCTCTCAACAGCACCAAATGGCCAGTTCTCTTTACTCTACGGATAGTTTTCTGTCTACAGACATCAATGAAAACATGATAAACTGTGCAGCTTCTAAGTGTTTGGGCTTATGATGTTTGCTCAGAAATTGTTAGGCCAACTCCAACATAATACGTGAGTTTTGGATGCTGCTTTATATAACAATCTTTCTCAGTGTTTCTTAAGCTTGTATTGTTCCAGGTTTCTTGGGTTGAGATCTAACAACTCTTTGCACTGTAAACACAATTGTCTCAATGTTTTCTCACCTCAACAGAAGTTAATGTTTCCTGCTTGGCTACATAACGTAGGTGTTCCCCAACCCCTGATGAATTTGTTGTTGAGGTTTTTTCAAGTCAAGGCTTTTAAATGTGCCTCTGCTACTGCATCTCATCTCTAGAACCATGCAGAAAGCTCCAACTGCGTTTGTAAATTTATTACACGGCTATTTTTAGCACCAGGGTTTATGCTGCAATGTATTTATCCCTGAGGAAAAACACTGTGCCGGCATGAGCACAGTTCATGTGATAGTGTTTATTTGTCTCCAGGAATTAAAGCCAGTTCTGACCATTAGTAAATGCTACAAAATCCTATGTATTGTGTGCTTTTTGTTTTGTCTTATCTATTTTGTTTCCATAACCTATTACAAATTTGTCAATTAGTAGGCTCTATTAACCAAAAGTTACTTAAATCATGTACAGGTGTAGTTACAGGGACCATCTCCCTGGCGAAACAAGGGTAAGTAATGTCATAGTGGTGACAGTTTTAAAAAGCCTCTTGCAGGATTTGAACCTATATCCTTTCAGTTACCAGGCATGTTTTTTGTTTTGTTTTGCTTTTTAACCACTTGATGAGTCCTTTATTCTATTAAATGGATAGTTCAATAAAATTTTTTAATTAATATTTACTAGGGCTGCACGATATATCGAAATGATCGAAATATCGCAAATGTAAATATCGCAATATACATATCGCAAGGGCGTGCGATATCTGAATCATTTTAATAATAGGCTACTTAAATCAAAACGTTGTAAAAGGTCAAAGTTTTAGTTCAACGCATATAGCAGAGAATTGCTTGACGTTAAAAAGAGTTAAGTGCAATAAGTT
>NW_015640075.1:114290-135901 GCF_001515625.1 Sinocyclocheilus rhinocerous
TTTATTTTATCTATGCTTGTAAATTGTGTATTTCTTTTTTTCCTTTTTCTTTCTTTTTTTTTTACTGACTGTTCACTTGCCCTTTCATCATGTTTGACTTTACTAAACCATAGGTTTTTCTTTGGGAATATGAAGAAGTACTTAAAGTGTATGGAAAGCAAAGTTACAATGATATTAAATTAGTGTCATTATTTTTTTTTGTTTGTATGTTCACACTGATGTTAAAATGACATTTTCTGATTTGTGACATTACTTTTTATGTAATGCTAAAACACGGCCGGTCACTTTCAGAAGTTGTAGTGATTCTTTCTTTTCCAAGAAAGAATGTGAAACAAATTGGTTATATAATTTTCATTTTTAAATATTTTAAAATATAATTGAAATTGATTTTACACACTTTATCTTATTCAGAAGATAGTAAATCGTACAGGTTGTGACTGATATGAAGGTTAATAAAGCCGGGCATACACGGTGCGATTTTTGCTGTCATATGAGCTTGTACGTGTTTTTTTCCCATCGGAAGAAATCGCATGGAAGTCATTGATGCTCGTATGGTCGTGGCTCGCATCGTGTGAGAGGAATTTACGAGCCGAGTACCTCACAAGCTCCCGATAATTTTTAAACATGCTTAAAAAATTCGGGGAGTCAGCCTAATTTTGACCAGTCTAAAAATCATATACAACCACATCACATATGCTAGATATATGTGTATTATTATAGCTCAGTGGCTACTAGGCAACCCCAAATCGTGCGGATACACCGACACACACACACACACACACAAATCACTCTAGTTGTTTTTTGTTGAAAGGAATGACTATGCTGTTCTCTGCTGAATGTGGTCCACTGAAGGTGCTTCTGAAATGAATGAGGGTGCTCTAGCATTAATGCATATCTATTTTCACATAGCATATATTTTGTGCAATTCATTGCTATGGCGCAAAGAGCGCTCCTTTTATAATCACTCTCTCATCTTAGTTCGTGATCTCACAAAGTTCTGTTATAATCAATGAAGTTCTCTACACTGCACAATGAATCTCTGTTTTTACATTGCGTCTACACTTTGTAATAATGAGATGATTCGCATGTGTGCAGAATTTAGCACTGGACAAAATTCCAGCTTTGTGAGCGGTGAGTGGATTCTAGCATAAACGCCTCTGATTGGCCATTGCGGTCAAGAAATCAACAGATATGTCAGTGATTGGCTACATTGCTTACCGCTGCAAAAACGCGTTGTAAAGAGAAACTGCAATTCACCAAATAATTTGCATACTCATCTTTTAATTTTCTTTCTTTTTCTATTTGAAGCTATAAAGCAGCAACATTGAAAAGTTCCATATCTCTGTGTTTAGCGCGAAAGCTCATGCGATTGCCGCCGGCTCGCACGGCGGTACAGTCGTGCTGTGTACCAAACTGATTTGACACGATTAACAGGTTAACTGAACTGTAACGTGTGCAATGGCTCACGACCTCCCGAGTGTCTGAACTTGCACCGTGTACGCCTGGCCTAAATGATAGAACGTTAATAGGTGAACTATCCCTTTAAATTAGCATGCCTTGTTGGCATAATGGCTCATTTATCTTTGTTAATCTGTAGTACAATCATTAGTTCAGATAACCATATTGCCATCAGTGCAGTAAAGCCCTTTGTAAGGTTAATGCAGCGTACAGATGGAATGCTCTTGCCAGAACAGTTAACTGACAATGAACTGTCCTTTTTTTCCCTCCAAACTATTAGCACAACCAGCTCCAAACCAGGCCTGGAATGCTTCACTACTTTGGACTATTTTAAGTCTGTGGTCATAAGTGCAGTGGGCATGTTTGACATGCCTGTCATTCTCCTGCTGATACTTAGAGAGGCAGGGACCAATTTCCCATCAGCCCCTGCACTCCTTGAAATAGGGAGTATGGGAGAGGCAGCTTCTTAAATCCTAAAGCAGGGGTTCATCATCATAAACGTCTCATCATCATAGCTCAGTTAATCCCATGATGAGAGTGCTGTCCCCTTCTAGACACTGTAAAGATTTTGATAGCTGGCCTTAAATGATGGTTTGGGTAACCTCTTAACATTTGATTTCCTTTCTGTGTTTAATGTTGAATACTACTATTACTATAGCACTAAAGGAATTCAGATCTAAATCTTGTGTAGTAAAGCTTTCAAAAAGTGTATTAGTTAACAAGTGGTGTTTGCTAAGGAAAGGCACTATTACTATTGCTCATACTTAGAGTTATGGATTTGATCAAACCCCTTTGGCATGTAAATAATCCTGTATCTTTTATGCTCCAGACAAAAAGAATACATCATTCTGTTTTTTAGGAGGAGTGTGCTATTGACTTATTTTATTGGGTGGACAATTAAAAAGGGCAAAAAAATATTTTAGACTTGCACTGAAGGATAGACACAAACCATTTCCAATGACCACTTTGACATCTTGGGCCAGTATGAAACCACCTAATAGCCAATTTTAATTCAGTTTCTGAATTTGAATTGAGGTTAGAGGATGCAGAATTCCAATTTGAATTTAAAAGTATGGAAACGGAATTAATTGAAAATCATTTAATTGTGTGAAATTGCATTTTAACTAGAAATACAAAGTTTGCCAAGACAAAATTGGATGAATGAATAGATAAGATGCTGCTATAGGTAGGTAGATATGTTCATGTATTTCATTGTTTAATAAATAAAATGTTGTAGACCCAGCTGGTAGAACAGTTCATTTCTCATAAAAGGCTAAAAGTTATCTGTTATTCACATCTAACCGTTTACATCTCAGATATTAGAAGTTTATCCGTTTTCACATTGTCGCCACATTTTTATTGACTTACATTTTTCATGATAAGTTATCACATTTTTGTAAATGTGTCTTATCTAGCAGATAAATGTAATCTTGAGTTATTTTCCAGAGGCAGGAGCAACAGCAGAAACAGATCGCTCCCTTTGCTAGACCTTGTGCAGTCGCTCTTTGTACCCAGAACAAGACTGTAGTACAATGCCTTGCTGTTAGAGCTGTGTCAGAACGCCGCTTAAGATAAATAAATGATCAGCCAGAAACAAACTTCAAAGCCTGCGTGTGTACTGTGCTGCACTGCGCTTCAAAGGGAATAGGACCTTATAGAACACAGACTGTTCTATAGAGAATAGAATGTTTGTGTTATTGTGTGTGTGTCCATTTGTGGTTTTGGTTTAATGGAGAACGAAAAACAACAACTGTATAATGCTCTTAGTAAATATTAATTTGCACCAGCCCCCTTTTCCATCTCATACTTAGTCTGGCCCCCTTTGTCTCTGTACACCTGTCCCCTGACAGCCCAATCCAATCTACTTTGCTCAAAGTCTGCGAATGAGGTTTCAATAGTCATTTATCATTCTCTAGCATCTTCTCATTCATTTCTTTATCTTCATCCTCTTTAAGTCCCCAGGAAACAGAGCAGAATTCTGTCTATTATGTTTATAGTGTCAGAGTGTTATCTAACCGTTGATTTCTTCTCTTTCTTTCCCTCTGCAGCCAGCTCTCGCTCTCTCTCTTTGCCTCCTGCTGGGCACATCTCCTCCCGTCTGTCCTTATAGGGGGATGTCTGTCCTCTAACTGCCTCTCTCTCCACTAACTGATAGGTGTGTATGCAGGTGAACTGTGCAAGAACCAAGCCTCAACCCTTGGTTTTACTTCTTTATCCTCTTAAGTGAAGCTTCCATTATCTTCATTTTGTCACCTTTGACAATGGGAGAGATGTCCGAGCTATTGTGCATAGCATGAATGAAGTTATCATGGTGATTTATAGTCCAGCATGTCTATATTGTGTCGACGTGTGGTGAATTTAGTCTGGAACTATTTTGAGTATGTTTTGTGGCATATGCATGTGAGTTTTGGCCATTTATGGTTGTTATATGCAGAAAGTAAAGTATCAAGCTTCCTATAAAGGAATTGCTGCTCATAGTACAGTGCAATGTGACACTGCAGCATTTGGTGCATGGATACTGTTGCAGTATTAGGTTTTAGGGTTGCATAGTCAGTATTAAAGGTATAGTTAAGCCAGAAATGTATATTTTGTCTTTATTTACTTGACTTTATTTCTTATGGGGAACACAAAAAGAGTCCAAGCAGCTATCTTCCATACAGTGAAAGTGGATGGGGACCAGAGGCTGTCATCATAAAGGTAGTGGTCCATACTACTATTCAAGTCTTCTGTGGTCACCAAACTATGGAAAGCCTAAAGGGACACAAATATTTTTTTGTCACTTATGTAAACACAAATCGTGTTTTTGTCATATTATTTTATTTTACATTAGGACTGTGTTTTAAAATTAAGCTTTTGACTTGTCTGAAGCTGAGATTTTAGTTTTATCCAGTAATATTTTAGAATGACACCATGTCAATTATATTGATTTTATAATATAGAATATTGCAATATTTCATCAAAAGGTGGTTCCATATGCATTAAGCCCTGAATATGCCCTGACCCTATAACTGCCCCTGAAGTTGTTAAATTCCTTGAATGATAGTTGCGTTCACCATTTGCTTTCAATGCGGAAAAGAGACATTCTGCTATAAAGGATTTCTTTTTATGTTCCACAGAAGAAAAAAAGTAAAGAGAGTATGTAATGTTAAGAGAATTCACATTTTTGGCTGAACTATCCCTTTAACTGGTTGTTTCTTTTGTCCTGGGTCCTTCTCTCTCCCCCATTTACCCTGCCCTGTAATCAGCATATAATTTTGGGTGCTGCTATGGAAGAATATGACGTGCCGTCAGCCGCCAGTATCCTGGCATCAGTCAAAGAGCAGGAGGCGCGCTTCGAGCGTCTGACCAGGGCCCTTGAAGAGGAACGCCGCAATGTCTCATTACAGCTGGAACGCGGCAGTCTGCCCTCTGATCGACTGGTGGGCGGAACCACAGGCGGGAGCAACCAACCGCTGGCCTGGCAACAGATGGTCATGCAGGTAAATCTTTCCAGCTTGGCAAGTCATGCGTCAGTCTGTGTGAATGAACAAAGCAGCCCCATAACGCCCCTCATGCTGATGCTGCTTCATTTTCATTGTTTTCACAAAATCAGTCCGTCTGTATCTTATTTAGCTTGAGCTGTGTTTGGCTGGGCTGAGTTATTGCTCTGGGTGTTGTCCTGCAGTGACTCATCATCTATGCCCAGGATGGGTCGTCTTTACACTCTTCTTCTTCCCATCTCTCTCCACCACGTGCTTCTCATATTATCTCATAGACCGTACTGTTTGCTTTGGGTCCCTTATGGTGCTGAGGCAAATGTGTGTCTGAGGCAGTGATGTTAAAAGGATGCCATCCTGGGGTGGATAACTGAAGTCAATGTGAGAGAAAATCAAATTAATACCATTGCAGTTTTACAATACCATCACAGTACAAAATTGTTCCCTCGAGTCAAAGTAGTAGGGAGTTATAAAATAACAAATTGTTGGTCTAGAAATAAGCTTCCTAAGAAACTAAGTCCCAGGTTTAATTTAATTTATTTATTATACTTTTTTTTTCATTTATTTATGTATTTGTTGGAGAAAATTGGATTACAGTCTAGAATTTATAGAAAAAATGTAAAAGGCTAAAAACTTGAATTACTGTAGTAAAATATTTTTTTCTGTTAGGCCTTTTGGTGGGACGTTGTCCACCTGTAGCTGCACCCCTTGTTTGAAGGTTAATAACTTTACTGACTTTAGATTTGTATCTTTTTTCATTGTTTTCACACTTTGTCTGCTTTGTTATTATGTTGTTCTTAAAGGGATAGTTCAACCAAAAATGAAAATTGTGTCATTAATTACTCACCCTCGTGTCGTTCCAAACCCGTAAGACCTTCGTTCATCTTCGGAATACAAATGAAGATATTTTTGATGAAATCCGAGAGCTTTCTGACCCTGCAGAGACAGAAACAGAAATACCATGTTCAAGGTCCAGAAACGTAGTAAGAACATCGATAAAATAGTCATATGTCATCAGTGGTTCAACTGTAATGATATGAAGCTATGAGAATACTTTTTGTGCGCAAAGAAAACAAAAATAACTTTATTCAACAATTTCTTCTCTTCCGTGTTGCGTTCATGAGAGTACCAGGACGCATGCCTGTGCATTCCTCTGATTGCAAACAAGGTGCAGCGCATCGGGTTTCTACGTCAGAATGCCGGCTCCTGCATCAGCAGCATCATCACACAAGTGCCATCACGTCATGGTACTCTCGTGCACGTGCGTCGACTGACACGGAAGAGAAGATATTGTTAAATAAAGTTATTTTTGTTTTCTTTGCACACTTATTTTATCGATGTCCTTACTACGTTTCTGGGCCTTGAACGTGGTAGTTCTGTTGCTATCTATGCAGGGTCAGAAAGCTCTCGCATTTCATCAAAAATATTTTAATTTGTGTTCCGAAGATGATCTAAGGTCTTACAGGTTTGGAACGACATGAGGGTGAGTAATTAATGACACAATTTTCATTTTTGGGTGAACTAATCCTTTAATTGAGTTACATTTGCAAGATCCTTTCATTAATCAATTCAAATACCACTGGACTGCAAAATATATGTAATCAACAGAAGTTCAACACTGGATTGCATCCAGATCAACAACTGACAGTTTTATTTTATATATTTATTTTTCCCAAACACTATTCAATGAGGTTTCTATGGGTTGCTGGTGGGAAATAAGGCTGATGAAATCCTCTCCATGTTAGCAATCAGTAGTGGATAATTTTAGGGTAGTGAAGTCATACTCTACACGTCTGTTTGATGGCAACACCATATCATTTATTTCTGACTGACTCTGGAGGTGCATATGTAGTGTTCCGTCATCGTCATCGTCAAAGGGTGAAATATTTTGACTCCTAACTAGCTGTTTTCCTCTACATTACTGTTGCATATACACACACACATATACATATATATATATATATATATATACATACTGTATATATGTGTATGTGTGTAAAGTTTACCATCCCTCAATGCATTACACATTTAGCAACAAATGTTATGGTTTTTAATTTTAATCAATACAAATGTATAAGTGTTTAATTTAAATAATCTTTTAAATGAGTGAGTATATATTTTTCTTTTGAGGTTGATATATTCAGATATTTTCTTTCAGCAGTCCTCTCATGCTTTCATTGTATCAGTGGCTTTTCTTTTTGCTGTGTAAATCTTTATATTTTATCATTTGAAAATGGTTTCTTGGAATGCTATATGAATAATTGGCACTGTTGCAGTTGTTGTGGTGCAGCAGGTGCACCTCATTCATCTTGTGTCTTGTACATATTAATACTGTAATGGGAGGTGGATCAAGTCCTAATAGATTTGATTCCCAAAGAACGAAAGGACTCACCTCATTCCCTCATTCACCTCAGTCTGTTTACTGACTGGAGACATTGATTTATTTTGTTTTTAAGCATTTATTATTCTTCACAAGGCCCAAAAGGTCACAGAGTGACAGAGACACACAATAGGACTCCATCAATGGCAGACCTTTCACAGCAACTCTCACACCATAGACAGCTTTTCTTTAAAGTAACCTCGACTGTCCCACATGTAAGTAATGTTCAGAGGTCATGACCTGAGGCAGTACGAGGAACAACGCAGCTACTTCTTTCTGGAATCTAGAACATCATTTAAAATTCAGGAAACGTGCCTGTACGACTGAAGCTTGGTTCCTGTGGCTGAACTTTGCTAGCTCTGTCTAAATGTTTTGAGTCTGAAAGGCCTGTGGAGAGCTTTGGAAGAAAAGTTGCTGCTTTGATCAGTGCTGTCTGTGGTAAGACACACAGAGATGGTATGATACACCACTGCTCAGGTTCCTCAGTTTTATCGTACAGGTCCACTGGCCTAGAGGAAGGGAAGCTCAGCTGACATTTTCAGTTTGTTCTGTAAACATTGAGAATAGAAAAGTGAAAAATTCCAGGGTCCATTTTTATAAAATGTTTTACACACGTCTGTTTGATGGCAACACCATATCATTTATTTCTGACTGACTCTGGAGGTGCATATGTAGTGTTCCGTCATCGTCAAAGGGTGAAATATTTTGACTCCTAACTAGCTGTTTTCCTCTACATTACTGTTGAACTTTGCTGTTTTGTAAAACCAGTTAAAGAAAAGTGTAATTCTTACAGAAAAAAACAGGTCCCTTGTCACTGCTTAGACACTGATTATCTGTCTCTTCCATTACGTGTTTAGCCTGTGTGCTGCCCTCGCCTGCCCATAAAGCTTGTGTGTTTTACTCCTCTCTGCCTAACATGACAGCTTGAAAATTAGCTTGCCCTTTTAAGCATGTTGGTTACTGTCAGAAGGCCTTGCATGTCACAGAATCATTTTGCCAGAACTGACTGGTATCTTCTGTCTAGATGTCTGTCTTTATATCCTGTTTCACTTCCTCTCTCAATGAGAATGATCAAAGCCACAGTGATTAGGATCAAAAGCTGGTGGATTTATGTAGCTAATGTTATTACCGGAGGTGATGTGGTGATGTAGCTGGACAAGTATATCCTGGGTCAGCATGTTTGCTGACCTTCTGGCAGTGTCATGACCGTGTTATAATAATTCATGTTTATTTGTGTTTATTATATATATATATATATATATATATATAGATCCGAAATTGATTATTAGTAAGACACACAGAGATGGTATGATACACCACTGCTCAGGTTCCTCAGTTTTATCGTACAGGTCCACTGGCCTAGAGGAAGGGAAGCTCAGCTGACATTTTCAGTTTGTTCTGTAAACATTGAGAATAGAAAAGTGAAAAATTCCAGGGTCCATTTTTATAAAATGTTTTACTTTTATGCTAAACAAAAAAGACTTTTGTTTATTTTATTGAAAGAAATTAATACTTTCACTCAGCAAGGATGCATTAAATTGATCTGCATTCAGTTGCAATAAATTGTTTTGTAACATTGTAAATGTCTTTACTATTTCAAATAAATGCAGTTCTTTTGAACTTTATCAAAGAATCCTGAAAAAAAATTTATGAATATTTCACAATATTACTGTAAAGATTTTTAAAGAATATTTAAATAAATAAATGTAGCCTTAAAGGAACACTCCACTATTTTTGAAAATAGGCTCATTTTCCAACTCCCCTAGAGTTAAACAGTTGAGTTTTACCGTTTTCGAATCCATTCAGCCGATCTCCGGGTCTGGCGGTAGCACTTTTAGCTGTAGCTTAGCATAGATCATTGAATCTGATTAGACCGTTAGCATCTCGCTCAAAAATGACCAAAGAGTTTCTATATTTTTCCTATTTAAAACTTGACTCTTCTGTAGTTACATAGTGTACTAAGACCGATAAGTATAAATGTACCTTGCTGAGTTAAATGATTAACACTAAACAGTCAGAAATCAGTCCAGTCTCCCCAGCTGTAAATGTCATTGGCTGTTAAAGTCTTCTGTTATTTATAATAAATTGACATGTTGATATCACATAAGCAGTCTTTCAGAATGCTCTGTTACATCGATGCATATTGTATGAATTAGTGAGTGTGGTGGTGCTTATGGGGTGTCGCTGTGGCACGGTGAGTATGAGACTGGGAGGGAATATCAGAGTATACCCACTACAAAAAACTAGACTACACCACTGTGTGTGACCCACTGTTGCGGATCATTTACATAGTGTCGCGTTGTGTGAACACCACAATGACTTCAAGACAGCCAAGAAGTCATGTAGTCTGAACAGCACAGCGATCTGCCGCCGTTTTAAGTCGTGTAGTGTGAACTAGGCTTTAGCCACAAAACACAAGGAAGCTCACTGTGGGGAAAAGCCTGGGAGGCCCACTGTCTTGTAAATCACCTGCTGAACAATGACTTTCTCACCCTCCTCCCACACACATACACAATCTCCCATGCCACCTCGCCATTAGGAAAAGTCAAACCTCTTGTAAAACTGTAATTAAAGCAGCAGTGAAAGTGCCTGCATTGCTTATTTTCTCTATTTCACCTGTCATTGCACTTTTTTTCTGCTCTCACACATGTATAGAGCTAACAGTTTTTTCTACTGAACTTTTTTCTCTTTTCAATTACAGAAGTTTCCCTTTGAAAATTACAAATGCGACAAAATATGGAGCAGTCAGAGAATGTCATGAGAATGTGGAAAGTTTGTGTGTATGCACAAAATATTTTTTCGGAAATACCATTATTAATGAGATGTTTTGTTTTTTTTGCCCAAGTGTCTTCTTTATGCCAACAAAACAATGTCATGAGTAAAACTGCATATTTTAGTGAAAATTATGTTGAAGTTTGCATGCATCAAAAGCATTTTATCAGCTGTGGTCATCACAGTGACTTAAAAGCTGCATAAATGGTTTGACTTAAAATCCTCACGGAGCTGCTTGAAAGAAGTTGACTGTTGTTAGGTCAACTTTATTTTCAATAAGAAGTGCAGACAGAATGGAGAGTAAAACTGCTGTGGATGAGCGATGAGAAGAGGAGCGTGAAGCTCGAGGTAGTTGCCTGTAAAGCCTATACACTAAGTATATGTCATATACTTCTAGTGATATGGCTATATTTCTTTCATAATACATTATAATACATAAATTGTACTCCTGTGAGTAATCCATTTTTTGATATGTCTGCAGGTGTTAGAAAGGTGAACATGCTCACATGTTTCATAATGCTGGCACACTGAAGGACAGGCGCTCTCACTGAGGAGTGGGAATAGCTGCATTCTTTGTATTCAGAGCAGCTGCAGGTGCCCACAGCTATTCACATTCTACAGAGGGCTGCTCGGAACGCTCTCATCCCCATTCCACAATCCATCAAATGATTAATCTTCTAAAAGCCCTAAAATACACA
The DNA here is from genome assembly GCF_001515625.1 of Sinocyclocheilus rhinocerous. Taxonomy (NCBI): domain Eukaryota; kingdom Metazoa; phylum Chordata; class Actinopteri; order Cypriniformes; family Cyprinidae; genus Sinocyclocheilus; species Sinocyclocheilus rhinocerous. The sequence goes on from NW_015640075.1 coordinate 125,075, forward strand.
AAGAGCAGAGTTTTCTTGCTTTTTTATTTTCACAATGTTGCTTAATCTTTTTTCTCACTTTCGGAGTATCATAAATAAGGTTGTGTCCAGCATTTCTTGTGTTGTAATCTGAGTGCTGGGTGATATATTTAATGTTTGTCTTAATAGTTTTATTGGTAACTCTTTACAATCAGGTCCCATCAGTTAACGTTTACTAACATTGACTAACAATGAGCAATACATTTGTTATAGTTCGTATTAGGGCTGCACGATAAATCGCATGCGATATTTAACGCGCATCTTATCAGTAAAGCCGGTTCTGTAATCAGCGGTAAATCTCCATCACCTGCGGGCTTTCACATTGAGCAGCATTAACTACACAGAGCCGTTGTTCACTGACGAGCTGTATTAATCTTAACATTAGTGAATAAAAATACAACTATTCGTTGATAGTTCTTGTTAGCTCAGGTCCATTAAATAATAATAATAACACGTACAACTTTTGATTTTAATAATGTATTACTGTGTTGAACTTTGTTGAAATTAACATTAACTAAGATTAGTAAGTGTTTTAGAAGTATTTTTCATTGTTAGTTTATGTTAACCAATTTAGTTATCTAATGTTAACAAATGAAACCTTATTGGAAAGTGTTACCATTTTATGTATACTGTATAATAGCTTAAAGGCAAAATAATGTTCTTTTTAGCAACATCATATGACCCCTTTAAAACCACAGGATGAAATTTATAATAATAATAATGATGATAATAATGTATTGCATTTACTGAAAAACATGGTGGATTTAAGGTGAAAAACAGGTAGATTTCTGCTTGGTAGAAATTGGTTTTATATAAGTAGTGTACAGTATAATCTATCACTCGAAAGTTTTTTGTTAAAGAAATTAATACTTTTATTCAGCAAAGATTAATTAAAGTTTAAATTGATCAAAAGTGACAGTCAGAGAATCCTGAAAAAAATTATGTATCATGGTGTCCACCAAAATATTAAGCAGCACAACTGTATTTTTAATATATTTTTGTATATTTAAATAATCATCAAACAGTTATTAGCAAACCGTTATATTCATAATGTTCTATTACCAGCGAAATCATTGAGTGTATACAGTGTATTGTAAAAGTTCAGTACATCGCCCAGCCCTAATCAATCCAGGAAGTTGTCTATAATATGAACTATATAACTACATCATTCAGTCAGCTACTGAATGAGGTTGAAGGTCTCCTGATTATGCCGTATTCTTAACCGTACCAGCAGGAGTGACTTTGGAGCCACATGAAGGGGTCATGAACTGAGTAATCAAAATTCCCTTGATCTTTTGACATAGAGGTCATTGTACTATAAAAACATCCTGTAAGTTTCAGAACTCAAAACTTTCTTGTTAGTCTAAAAACAGCTTACATTGAAGACAATCTGCCAAAATGACAGGTTGTGGAATGTGCCACTTTATGATGTAACAGTGTGGCTAAACACCGTCTCCACAAAAGAAGATCGTTTACAAACAAGGCACAATTCGACACAGGATTTTCAGAAAGATTGAAACTAAAAGACAATGCTGTGCTTACTATATTGGATCCGACAGTAATGTCGCACCACACAAGTGTGAGTAACTGTTTGTATTATGGGGTCACTATTGCTTTTTCTGTTATTAAAGATCATTTGATATGTACTGAGTATTTGTGTTTTTAACCTAAATCACAGCAGCTTCCATCTATGAAGGATATAGGCTGTCAAACATACAAAATTGTTAGCCAGTCACAATCCGCCACGCCTATTCAAACATTTCGATTAGGGGGGTCAAAACAGGACAGAAAATAGCCTATTACTTCTAAATTATGATGTGTTTTGATGTAAAAATCTTGATAGCATTATAAGTGGACATCAGAGAACAGTACAAATTAATAAAAAAGACAGTTCATGACCCCTTTAAAAGACCAACTGCTGCTCACTCAGTGGATCCCATGTAAGGAACTGTGTGTTTAAAATAAGAATCTCTTGCTTTATGAGACTCCTGAGTCACTCCAGGAATGTGGCCCCTTTACTCGGCATGTTCATATACAACCAAACAGGTCTGTGTGCTTGACCCTCTTATTGGGAGCCTAAATTGAAACCACTTGAAGTGTGTAAAATGCACTGTTACTTGAAAAAGTTGTTAGGAGGCTTCAACACTGACTTTTAATAGTGGTTGTCTTAAAGTGGTTTAGCACCACAGTTTATGTGCCACAAACTTGTTGATGGATAACGATTGAAGCTATAGCTGGAGATTACTTGGAAGTTTCTACAGAAAGGGGTTGATTTAACAATATATTCCAATATATAGAGCTAGAAATGTTGTTTAAAATGATATTTAAACAGTGAAAGCAAAAATATTGATATTTTTATTTGACTTTCTCCTAAAGGATTTAAATAGTCATCACTCTATGTGTCAGGTAGCACATTATAGGATCAGCTAAATTATTTTGTTTTATTCTCTTGTTGTTTCCCCACTGATATATATAATGTGTAATATTTCTGTCTGGTCTCTGGTGGCTTTATTGACTTTGTGTGTGCATGGATAGACTCTTTTCTGTTCTTTATATTTATCCAGAGATTGGTGTGCGTGTCCGGACTGTTAGTCACTTACCTTATTACCAGGGCCCTGGTCTATTTACACATGTTGTGTTATATCAAGACTTAATTCGAGCAGAGAACTGGATAATGAGCTTTGAGTAAGTGAATGTTTGGAGAGCAGCTACTGTGGGAGAATGTCAGTAAGACACAGTAGGACAGCTCAGACTGAAAGCAGAGGTGTGGAGATGATATTTAATGGCTGTTCTGATGGTAGTTTGTGAAAAATGAAGGAGATGGTTATCACCACAGTGTGAGATGTAGGGTAGTTAAAGGAATAGTTCATCCAAAGATTGACATTTTGTCACTTTTTACTCACCTTCATGTTGTTTCAAAGCTGTATGGCATTCTCAAGCTCTAAAATGACAAAAAAAACTAAAAGTACCATGAGTTGTGAAATTTACATTGTTATTCACTGATAATCTTCCCCTCCTGTGGGCCGAAACAGAAAAATGTAAACAGTGGGTTGAACTCAAGAACTAGTCAGATTCATGAACAAATCATTCACACCTGTTTTGTGAACTGGATCAGTGGATTAATTGAAAAGATCCAACTCAACAGAGTGATCCTTTATGGATCTGACATTGCTGATTATAATAATATGAACACCATGGAGAGCAAATGCTGATTTTCAGTGAGTATTTTGGTTTGACTTTAGGAAACATGGAATAAAGTGCTTGGAATATAGAGTCATGTGGACTAGTTTTATGGTATTTTATTGTGATCGTTGGATCATTTTGGAGCTTAACAACGTAACTATCCTCATTCACTTTCATTATATTGAAAAGAATGGCCAGGATATTCTTCAGAAATTCACCTTTTATGTTCCACATAAAAAAGCAATTTGGGTTGGAACAAGTAAATATTGTACAAGTAAATAATGATTGAATTTATATTTTTGGTGAAACTATTCCTTTAATGCTAAATTTTATGCTCCACATTTTTCCTTTTTAGTTTTGATTCTTCATATTCTCTCTCAGGATCTCATTTACCAGATCTGTGTTGTTGTTAAGAACCTCTGTGTTGGGATAAACCCAAGACCATAAAGTGTGAAGACTGTATAAAAACATGAACGTAGTGTCCGTGACGTCACCCGCAGTTTTCCGAAGAGCGTTTTTGAAGTCTAAAGTAGGCGGAGCCGGCCGTCGCCATCTTGGCAGCACGTCACCGCGCGTCACTCCCGGATAATTGGAAATGGGCAAAAAGGCGGGAGCTGGTTGCTGAAGCCACGCCCACATAGCTTGACGGTGGTGACAGCAGCGGCAATCCACCTGTCACTCAAGTGGCCACGCCCTTAATTATGCAGAACTTTAAGGCTTAATATAATTTAAATGGATGAGTTATAAAGAAAATTCACCCCCCTCACAGTTGTCATGAAGGGCAAAATTAGCTATATAGACCAAAATCATTTTTTGAACCAGGCTGTAAACATGTTTTTTCTGACCCCCCTCACAGTTGTCATGAAGGGCAAAATTAGCTATATAGACCAAAATCATTTTTTGAACCAGGCTGTAAACGTTTTTTTCTGCTGTAAAGTTGAGCATTTTAACATGGGGAGTCTATGGAATTGACTCCCTTTTGCAGCCAGCCTCTAGCGGCCAGTCGATGAATTACAGTTTAAGTCACTTCCGTGTTGGCTTCACGAGAGAGAGCGGGAGGTTGCAGCTTGCCCAAGACTGACATTTTTGTATTTGATCATGCATATCAAACGAAACAATATTGCATGTTTATTTCCCAATCTGCAGTCCCACATTTTTTGTGTGTATTAAATGTAATCAGTGCACGTTTACAGAGGTGATGCATTTAAAATGCCATCTTCGCTGAGTCGCCACCTTTGAAAACTTCTAATGATGAAAATTCATTGAATTTCAAATCTGGGAGTGCTGCAACCCTAAGCAGACATCATACATCCTCTTGAGCAAAAGCCTTTTCAAATATTCAGCGCTCATAAATATATTTATGAGACTAAAACAGTCGCATGTACATTGCGTATCTTTCTTATCTTTTCTTGTTCGTTTCATTATCTGTGGTTTTCTCTTTGTATTTCTCTCCACAGTAGTCCACGTTAACCTCAGTAATTCCTCAGGCCTGAATCCACTAAAACATTCTGATTACTTTCAGTTTATTTATTTATCAACACTTTTTCTGTTGACATATTTATACAGTTCAGCGACCACAGGGCGTTCTGCAGTCTGTTTGGTGTCAGACTCTAGAAAAAGAAGCAAATTCATTCAGGCCGACTGCAGACAGATTCAGGCTGTTACTGCTAAATAAGACATGATGCTCTTCAGTATGGGGGTGTGTTTGCACTGACTGTTGTTCGAAGTTTGAGAAGGATTTGGTTTTTAAGTAAAAGTGTGTGAGCTCCGAGGTGGAATATTTTCAGCTTTGACAGTTTATTGAGGCATTTCTACTCGACATGGTAAAGTTTGTCTGGCATTGCACTCAAATCTGGAGTTTCTTGGACAAATAAGTTCATAAAGTTACATTTAGACGCAGGCTTGTAACCCCAGTATGGGGTTAGTGAGTTTAGGATGAAGTTGATTATGAACTTTATTATCTCCACGAGCGCGCCAATGTACAACAAATAAAAATAGTAGTCCCGTATCCGGCCCACAATCTAAAATGAGTTTGACACCCTGTGTGTAAAGTGCCCATCCCTGAACTCTGCCTCCGTCCGGCTTTGTGTTAAAGCCATTCATAGATTTGGATTAAAATTCTTTCACATTATCAGTCACTGGATGCTGTCTGAAATCATTCTGCAACCTCTTTCCTTTCCCTTCTCATATTTAGCAGGCTGGAAGGACAAAAGGACAAATGCTGAGAGAGAAAAGAACAGGCCAAGAGAGACCGTATGGGTACAAAAAAAAGAAAAGGAAAGAAAAATGGCAAAGTTTTGTGCACCCGAACGTAAACGGCATTGACGTGTGTAAAGCCTGCAGCCCCGCAGTCAGTCAGGAAAAATCCTGGTGTCCTGCTGACTGATTTGGCTGGTTCTCATTTACTTTGTCATATTTAGCAGGCTGGAAGGACAAAAGGACAAATGCTGAGAGAGAAAAGAACAGGCCAAGAGAGACCGTATGGGTACAAAAAAAAGAAAAGGAAAGAAAAATAGCAAAGTTTTGTGGAGTGTTGCCCCTAGAGGTCTTCTCGGGTCCTAAAATCTGTACCTGACCCGAATCACTGCTTACCCGAACCCGACGTGCATAAATTAATTTTTTTTAAAGAAAAAAACGACCCAATGAAATTAGACCCGAGTCCGACACGACCCGACGGCATTTATTTTCGAACCCGACTGGACCCGAACGTAAACGGCATTGACGTGTGCACAGCCTGCAGCCCCGCAGTCAGTAAAGAAAAATGTTCCTCTCTTAACACGAAAGTGAAAGTAACCTATGCATTCGGGATAGTTTAAAAGATTTCGGGTCTAATCGGGTCCATTTGGGAAAAGCATGTTTTTTTTTTTAAATCTGAGACCTGAGACCCGAGGCCGCTAATACCGAACCCGACCCGTGTCCGAGGTACTCGTCAAAGTTTTGGACCCGAACCCGCTCCGGTCTCGGGTCGGACCTCGGGTTTTCAGATCCAAGTGGACCCGTGAAGACCTCAAGTTGCCCCCCTCTCAGGGCTCATGCTTTTTTGGCATGTTGGCTGGGTGGAGCCTCTCTCTCTCTCTCTCTCTCTTTCCACTCCAGCTGCGTCTGTCTGTCAGCCCCCTCCCCCTCCAATCCGTCTGACCCTTGTCTGCTTATATGCTCGGTGAGGAGAGGGAGAGAATGAGAGTACAAAACTCTACGCTGTGAACAGGGCAACTGCCTTCTGGGAAGATTCTATTCACTCAAACGCGCACACAAACCCCCCTCTCCCTGTCCTCTACACCCGTCCACCCCCCTTTCTTTTAGTCTGCCCAGAGGGTTTTGTTCCTGCACCGGACAACTTTTTTCCCCTCCACTTCTCTGTGTGTGAGCTGTTTTGTTTTGGTTCTCTTCAGCCGGATTCCTGAATTTATTGAAGGATTCATTGGACTGTCTAGAGCATCTCTTCTCATTTTGAAATCATTATTCGCCCCAACGTTTGCAGCATCCTGGCTCGGCGACGGTGGAGACGGGTTTCTTCTGTCCCTGAGAGGATTATGAGCATGTGCTAGAAAGAGCGTGTGTGTGAGAAGGAGAGAGAGAGACGACGTAAGAAGACGAGAGAGACAGAGTATATTCGTGCATGTGACTGTCGGGAAAGGATGGCTCTGAGGCTCTGAGCTGCCTCGGCTCTCACAGGACATACTCGCATAATAAGGAACGAAAGACTGACAGACAGACAGACAAACTCCACTCACAAGAGAATATTGTTCTCCTTGCGTTTCTCCCAGAGGCTTAACCAAACAGGATTTTCGTGATGCCGGCTGAAGTGAAGCAGGTTAGTTTGGGGATTCGCTCGCTCTCAGCCTCCTTTCTCTTCTGTTTGCTGTTGATTGCTTGAGTGTTTTTTTTTTTTTTTATTACCACCCAATTTTCCTGCTCTTTAGTGGTCAGGTTTTGGTTGTGTTGGATGTTAAGTTATCCCTCAAATTTCCTTCCTTTCATTCTGCTTTTCTAATCTTACATTTTGATGTAGAATATCAATAAGTCGTATCTTGAATACTGTTGTGGTCACATGCTGAACTGTCAACATTCAGTATGTCCATTCAGTACACATCTATCCAGAGGTGAATATTTCTCCACTTTTGTTTCAAATTCAGTTGTGCTCAGCTGTCAATAACATTCCCAGAATGTCAAGCAGCATGTGGACGCATCTAACAAAACAGCCAAGGTAAACATGTGGAATCCTACAGGATTTGAAAAAGAAAAAATCGTCAGATGGACGTTGAACACAGCAAAGTTGATGAAAAGTAGCCAGGATTGAAGATTTACTGCTTTGCCAGCACTGGACTCATCAGTGGTCAACTATTTGTTTTCTTTGTTTTGGAGCTACCACATTGCCTGGCAAAGCTGCGAGGAGGTCAAAGGAATGTTCTTTTTAATCGGCATGCACGGATTTTCTAAAGATGTGTTCCCAAAACAGTGCTGTGTGATTCCATACCGTAAAAATGTGCCAGGTTGGACAGTTAAGACACGTAAATAACAAGGGACAGGCTTTGAAAGAAACAAGCAGTCTTTTTATGTTCAAATGTGTTCTGAGCTAATGAATTTTTCGGAAGACATTCTTACAACCATCTGTTTGGCACCATTAATCTGTTCACGGCTGTCTCATGGATGGTTGCTGCTACATAACTGGCACAGGAGAGGCAGCTGTATTTTTTTTACGATACGCTAAGCATAACAAAGTCTGAAGGCGCCGAATTTGAAGCGTCTCCATCCATGAACCCCTACCTCCACAGGATGGACGTTCCTGCCATTCTTTGGGGTTCACCGCATGCTCTATCTGACCTCTGCTAACCTCCGAGCATTCCTTAAGACTGGCACCTGCTTCGGTGAGGTCAGACGTGTCACACAAGGGCATGGAGATTAAGAGGCTCTGCTTTCGGCTGGAGTGTCTGACATGATTGATTCGGTCATCTTAGTTGTTGGACAAAGCCACTGAGTGTGAAGACATAAGTTCACTAAACAGTTGCACCACTTATTAGAAGCTCTAGAGTGTGACATCCTGTTTGTTGTGGTGTCTAAAGAACATGCTTAATGTCTCAAAACATCTCAAAAAGTCTCAAAGCTTAATGCTTTTTTCCGCAATGAAGGTGAAATCTGATTTTTTTTTTCTTAAATCAAATTCTTCTTTCCCCCTGACTTTTCAGGTTATATGTGGACAGATAATTTTTTTCAGACTGTAATTGCTTTTGCTAGAATGTTCATTGGTTGTCATAGCAACCATACAAACTTCAAACTTCTCACCATATTTGAGACTTTAGCAATGGCTGTTTTTGTATAATTAGGGTAGTATTCGAATCTAAACACATTTTCGCAAAAAAAAAAAAAAAAACTCCCAATCCAGCTGAGCTTACTGTCCTCAACCCTCAATTACCGTGGGGTGAATCAGCCTGCCTGAGTCTAAGTTAAATATAAACGTCTGATACTTTAGCGGATGGAGGCAGTGCCGTCACTGCAAAAGAGATTTAACCTCATCAAAACCGAACCAGCCATCTCTAGACATAAAAATTATTTATCTTTCAAAAAACCATTTACATTTAATTTAGACTGAGACTATTGACTTCCACCGCAGTTGTACAGTGTTTGCTTATCCCCAGAGTGCTTATTTTAATTATGGTTGGGTGGGATTGCGTTCCCCCTTGGTAGAAATCGCTAGATCGGACCCAAAGGGCACTCTAGCTTTAGCGATTAAAGGGGCAGGGGTTTGAGCCCCCCCCCATGCATACCACTGCTGTCAGGCCTCTCTTTTGTAAAGCCTTGTTCATTCACTGTACCATGGCATGGATCAGTATTTGAAGACATATAGAGCAGAAGAGGCTGATTGTGACTGTGAATGGTGCGTTAAATGTCAATGACCCAAAAGAACTCTGGGTAACTGTGCTGGTGCTCATGGTTTGTTGGGCAGGGGTGGAGTAGGAGGGCATGGTAAAGAGGCTCCAGATGTCCCACTGCAGCTGTGCTGCCCAAATCAGGGCATTTCAGAATCTCTGGTATGACAGAACAAAGATCTGTTCCACCTCTCGAGGCTGAGTGAGTGCCAAGGTTTTGGATGAGGTGATGGCTTTAAGATAATAGCTGGGCCTTTTAATCACTCATCTCCGCTAAGTATCTGATGCCCTTCAGATGCCAAGTTGCAGTTAATTTTGAATTAGCAGCCCGAACCACACTTGTGCTGGCTCACGGGTACCTGTGTTACACTGGACATGCCATGAAAGCTTGGCATGCTGTCAGGACGTCAATCACATTGTGCTGTCCAGTAACCCATTTGGCATGCTGACTGCGTGCCCGATATAGACCTGCCTTACTTGCCTGCGCTTTCTCATGCAATGCAGAGCAGCACCAGCGGACCCTTCCACAACACCTCTGTCAAACTGCCTCTGCTTCTTGGCTGCTCACTCAATCTTATTCAGTCAGACACCCTTTCAGATGGATGTCTGTTCTCACACTCAGTAAGCTGTTTCCAAAAGTGCTAATGGAGAAGATTGTGTGTTAATGAGCTGAATATTTGTTAGCATGAAGCGTTTAGCCTCTATACCCCTCTATGGGCCTATAATATCTTTATATATTCATTCATTTATCTTTCATTAAGCCGAGTAGAATCACATATTTATTGTTAGGCCTAAGAACGACATTGTTTTTGACAAATTATGTGGTGCAAATTGAGACAAATTGTGTTTTTGCAAACTTATCTATAAAAAGTAAGTAATAACTTATGTATTCTTTTTAATTTATATATATTATTTTAATAGTTGTATTTATTTAAAAAAAACCTTTTGGCACACAATGTCTACATTGCTATTATACATTTAACAGTTTTCTTTATTAAATTGGCTGATAAAAAGTCTGACTGGCTGGTAAATTTTTTTCATGTGGTTAATTTTTGGATTTCTGGTAACTTACGGTTTGATGTTTCTCAGTTTGAAACCGACAAACATTAAAGTTACTTATCTATATCATTAACCACCAAATCACTTCACCACAGTAAGTTCTAGATGTTTTTCAGCTTGCTTTTTCTCTGCTAAACCATTGCATGGGGACCCAGGCCTCTCTCTCTGTCACACACAGTGGCACCATCATGCCTTTCCCATGCCTGTTTACTCAGCCCTAGTGTCTTGTTTGTTTGGTAATGTTTATTTTCCTCTTGCTTGTTAGGTGGACTGTCCTCCTGTAGCTCTGTTTGTATGGACGCTTGTGAAAAAAAAAAAAAAAAAAATAGTTTAGTTTGTTAGCATGAAGCGTTTAGCCTCTATACCCCTCTATGGGCCTATAATATCTTTATATATTCATTCATTTATCTTTCATTAAGCCGAGTAGAATCACATATTTATTGTTAGACCAAACAATTGCATTGCATTGTTTTGGACAGATTGTTGTAGTGCAAATTGAGACAAATGGTGTTTTTTGCCAATTATTGAGATGTAGAGTCCCTTGCATGTCACATATTAAACAATATAACTTTTACATATACCATATATGTAATTTTGCAAAAGTCTTAGGCCACTAGCATTTTCACTAACAAAAAAAAAGTGTTTGTCATGTTTGTAAACTGATATTTCCTACTGACATACTGTACACACACACACACAC
>NW_015640075.1:136162-141155 GCF_001515625.1 Sinocyclocheilus rhinocerous
ATGGACGCTTGTGAAAAAAAAAAAAAAGAAATAGTTTAGATTAGAATGATAGCGCCACAACAATCCTGTCAGTAAACATAGAGGGCAGAAGGGGTGACGCTCAGAACCGGAGACTGTGTTTGTGCATGTGTGCTTGTCCTGGAGGATAACAGGTGACGACACAGGATTAGAGGGAATAGCCCCATACTGCTGTCTCAGATTGCATGGGTTCTCCTATGTATCCAGCTCTGGCGGATCTCTTCCTCTCTCTGCAATGTCCGAACGACTAATAAAGAAATGATCAGGATTGTTTATTTGCATGTAACAGAGAACAAGAGTGAGATGAGTGGGCAAGGTCCAAGAGCATATATATGAGTAAAAGTGCATGTGCAAAGCAGTTATTTGTTTATGTTTTTCATTTTTTGTTAGGAATAACGGCTGTAGTTGGCTGGCGGCCAGCCAGTATGGCCATAGGAAAGAGGGAAAGGTGCATATGTGACATTTTTGCAGGGTCTGCCATGGCAACAGCACTGGATAAAGAGCCCTCTGCCCCTGGATCTCATGATTAATGACACTGGCCTGCTGGATGCTGGCAGACAGCATTGCAGCATTGTGTTTGCTTTTGTTTCATTAGTTCACTGAGAAAATGACAGTTTTTCGGCCTGTCAACTGAAATACGCACACACATAACATAGTCCAGCCCGGCACGGATGGTCATGTCAGCTCGGGAGAGAGCGGAAAAAGAATTATCCATTGGGGAAAGTGATAGTGACGTCAACGCCGGAATAGATTTTTGTGTTTTCAGCTGTGTGGAAATATTTTTACAATAGGGCTGCTGTTGAGAGAAGATATGCTTGTATGTAAACAGCTTGCTGAATGTGCTTGACTGAGAAATACTTTCATACACACTGAAGCTGTTGGAACTGCCTCAAATTGATAGACTAACTGTGCTCTGCATTCTTTAGGAGACATTATCCCACCGTTGGCTGCAAGGATCGATTAAGAGCTTCAGAGCAAGTTCAATGCTCCCTCTCTCTGGGATTATCTGCAATATTGTGCTGTACTAAAACGGACCACATGGCCTCCGGATGAGAGGCGAATTGTGCCACTTTCTGGTCTGGTACATCTGCAGCTTTCTTTAGGAGGTTTATCTAATGATGTTCTCTAATGGAAAGGTTGGGTTTGGGGGTTGAGTATTGATCTTGAGCTCTTGGTAAAGGTCTTTTCTTATGTACTGTTCCAGGACCAGTTTAAGCATCATTCAGTTCTGTCACTTCTTTTATGAGAAATGAAATGGCGAAGATGGTCTCTGCTCAGTGAATAAGTAGCTTGCTGGTTCTTCATCATGTCATCTGTCTATGATGGTCCTGAGGGATTAATGATGTCTTCTGACAGCTCTTCAGCGTGTGCTAGTCACCACATACAGGCATGCCAGATTAGCAGTTTGGGGAGGGGTGGCGATTTCCTGGATGTTTTTTCTGTTTTTGGGAGTCTCATGCACTACAGCATTTTATCAATGTTTTGATGTTACTGCAAGCATACTCGGATGAATTCAGAATGCGTTTGCATTCTGGTTAGCAAAAACACAAATGACTCATTCAGAGAAAGAAATTTGGTACATACATTTGGTAGTAAGTTTAGTTCAATTTTTTATTTAAATTTAGATTTTAAGATAATAAGGGAAAGTTAATTTGTTAATAATCATGCAGTAAATTGACAGATCATATTTTTACATAGGATCAACCATCATAAACCAATATTTACTTATATGTGTTAAACTCTCCTTTCTTGTGACATGCACATGTTTAGGAATAGTTTATAGTTGTGTTGTGTAACTTTCTATAGTGTTTCTACTTCCCACTATCTCCTTTAGCTGCTTGCTGGAGTTGTAAAGTTAATATTGTATCTATCTATCTATCTATATATATCTATATCTATATCTATATATATGTGTGTGTGTGTGTGTATACATACTGTGGGTATAGAAAAGTGAAACTTAACTTCCAAGTGAAAGTTATAAAGATAATGGCCTGGGCTAATTCAGGGGGTCCATAGACCATTATAGAAAATCAGTGTATAACTCCAACCTGACATAAAAAATTAATAAATCCTAAGATTGCTGATTACTCACTACTTCAGTCTGTTGGAACTTATTTCTCTTAATTCTATCATCTGATTAACCAATCGTTCTAACATTAACTTATACAGTGAATACAGTAAATTTTGTTCAGGAAACCTAAAATTTAGACTTACTTCAAACATGGCTGCCAACTTTTGAGTTCAGCGTTTTTCTTAACTAAACTATACAGGTAACCTTATTGTTAAGGTTAAAGTAACAATTAATTTGTATACAAATTCAGACCATTTTTATAATAATATTATATCTATATTTTTTGTTAATTATAATTAAAAAAAAGTAATTATATGAGTAAAAATATAATAAATAATTATAATAAATGTAATTTTTGCAAAATTCTTCCTCTCTAGTGAACATTTTTATCGCTAGTTTATGGACAATGAATGGATTTTCTGAGGCTGTGTGATAATGCTTTCAAGCTGCTGTCTTTCTGTTTTTGAAACACTCATTGAGTGATTACATGAGACACTATACATTCAGTAAGTTGTAGTGTATCTTTCAACATGCCCTCAGATGTTTATTCATGTTTATTTCATGCTTATTAGAACGCACTCCTGCTTCGCTTGAACTGAGGCGAAGCGGGAGTGCACGTGAACCGTCACACCACTAAAGAGCTCCAAAATTGTATTTAACCGTTGAAATTCTTAGTAAAACGAACAGAATTTGAATGCTGAGACTTCAAAAGTATCCTGCTCTGTCTTGTCTATCAGCGCATTGTCTGTGTCGTCTTTGCGCTGTGATGTTTTTCACTCCGTAAGAAAATGAACGTGTGGTGTAAGAGCGCGTACGTGAGAGTTAGCAGAGGCTGGAAGGTACACCAGACGAGACGAAGCACGATGCGGCACACCAGACGTGTCGCATCCTTGAGTTTGAGGCTAAAATAAATGCTTCTTTCAGTACGATTAAACAAAGAAAATTAAATAGTGGCATATTACATTTTGGGGTGCCACCCTGGACACCACTCTGGCTCTGCCACTGGCTGGGGGGAAGCTGTCATATGCTGTTAGCTGCATTTGCTCAGTATTGTTATTCATGTCATTCATTTCCGCTGTAGATGTATGAGCCGTTTGTTCACACTTGGGTTCAGAAGGAACAATAGTGCAAGGCACAGCGTTGACGCAAGGTTGTTTAATGAACCTTGACTAGATACGCACCTCTGACCGATGTTGCCGGGCTAACTGCCACTCTCTTATTTGTTCGTTCAGCAGGCTTTTTCATTAGCCTTTTCATTACCATTGCTCATACTTACTCTAAATATTAAACTTGAGCTCAGGTTGTTGCTCTGGACGTGATGCTATCTCAAACCAGGCGTCTTTTTGAGTTGTGTACTATTATTTAACCTAGCAGATGATAAAATGGGCAAAAATAATAATAGACAAAGCCATATAAAGACTTGGGGGTGGGATCTTTTGGCTTGGGGCTAGTAAGTGACCACCCAGAAGACTTTAGCAAACACCTAGTAACTGCACAGAACTCCTTAGCATCATGGTAGTGACTTTAGCATGGACAAGCATCATAAATCTAGTTCTGTTTCATTCTTTTGTTTTGTGTCATCCCTTCTGCATTTGATTTCTTTTGTTAATGAGCTCTGAGGTGAAACATCATGTTTTGCCCTTGTTTGTATGAAAAAAGGGGGCATAAAAACTTTCATCTCTGCTTCCAGCCATGGATGAAGTATCACACGTAGAGATGACTGAGGAAAAACCTTGAGATGAAATAAAATCAGTGCCATGTATAACAAGCATTCTCTCACCAGGACAGAGAGACCCTTCCACCTCACCATATGAGGTTTGAGTTTCTCCGCTTGATTGTTTAGGACCTTCAAATGACAATATAGCCCTTTTGATCGCAGAGAGGTATGTTTTGTTTTTCTCTCAGCCTATTGTTTGTGGTAACCCACAGCCAGGCAAGCCAATCCAATCTACTCGCTTGGCTGTCCAAAATTAAAGGTTGAGAATGTGCTTTGTGTGTGCATCTGGAGTTTATGTGGGGATGGAGAAGGGCTTGAGTAAGGATTTAGTGTGGATTTGTCAAGCACAGAGTTCAAAAGGCAAACAGCAATATTTTTCTTCAAAATGCAGCGCGAGCAAGATCGAGGCCATGCTGAAGTTCTCGGAGTTTAAAAAAAGTACAGTTCACAGATCTTCACTTTCTCTCTATCACACTTTAGCACAGCAAGATTTAATCCCGTAAGTCCGCTCTCAGACACTACTTCTACATCTGCTCTCCCTGCTTTAGAACAGCGAGAGAGAGACCTAGGTGAGCCATATTGGTTTGCATTACCAAAGTCTTAACGAGTTTAATCCATTCTTCTCCTGCACCTCCACCTCCTGCCTAAACAGAGACCCATATTAAACCGACTGTTCTGTTGGAGGCCATTTGGAGCTAATTGAGGCCATAAACTCTGCTAATGCCAGTGCAAAGGAACAGTGTAAATGACCTCTTGTGCACGTTGTGCCCTGCATTAGTCTTGCTTGGCTTGGTTCCATGAGTCACAAAAGGTGCTCATCTCTTTCTTCATGTTCTTTCTTCAGTCAAACACACAGTAGGCTATATATATAGTATCTCACAGAAGTGAGTACACCCCTCACATTTTTGTAAATATTTTATTGTAAAAAAGATAGGATTTATTATTATCAATTTTGGAAACCGTTATGCTTGCTTAAAGGGGGTCATATGATGCGATTTCTATTTTTCCTTTTCTTTAGTGTGTTATGTAGCTATTTTTCAAATGCGGAGTTTTGCACCATGTAGAGTATCGCGTTGTGTGTGTGCGTGAGAGAGAGACAGGGTCACATCACTGTGGAGTCAGCTTTCTTAATCGTGGCTTGTGTACTGCAAATACATACGAGCATCATCACTGTGTCTGTCACGCGA
>NW_015640075.1:141171-154369 GCF_001515625.1 Sinocyclocheilus rhinocerous
ACTACAATAATGTACAGTATTTGAAAAATAATGTGTTTTTTGAACATTAAAGCATGTCAACATATTCTGTTACACCAAATACACAAAATAATGATCTTTAAAATAGCATCATATGATCCCTTTAATATTTTTGGTGAAAATCTTTTTTTTTTTGAATGGAAAGTTCTAAAAACAGCATTTACTTTGAAATTGAAATCTTAATGAAATAGAAATCTTATTAAAGACATTATAAGTGTCTTTTGATCTATTTAATATGAATATAGATCATTAAGTGTCCTTACTGAATAAAAGTATTAATGTCTTTTTTTATTTTTTATTATTATTTTTAAATATATATATATATAATAAAAAAAAATCAATGTAATGAATGTATTGTGTTTGACTCTGTAATCAAAGTAGGAAATGGACCTTCCGTTGAATATTGTCTGTTCCCGCATGGCTTTTTTGATCATGAGCCTTTTCATCATCATGCTTTGGTCTGCTCAGTCCACTTCTGTGACAAAAAAAGCACACTGTTCAGGTACATACTATATATTGGTTGAAAGTAGAAATCCATTTTGAAGTATCTTGTTCGGAAATAAATATTAACATACATTATTCATGTGGAATCATCACTAATACATAAAGGACATATCATTCCTTTGATTAGGCTAAAGAAAGAGGAACCTCTTTGGAGCCACTAGAATAAATGTAAAGCTAATGAGAATGAATAATGGATGCAGCTGAAGAGGGCAGAGTAACATGCGCACACCTCTACCGTGGTACAGACAGTCCCAGCAGGCTTACTCTTTCCCACTGGAGGTTTGTGCTAAATGATTACTGCTGTCACAAAGTGTCTTCTGATTGGTGCACCGTACTTGGTGTTTGGGAGATTTGCATTACATTTTAATCTGAGGTTAATGGTTATTTTCTAGTATAATTATACTGACCCACCTGATGTATGATATTTGGTTAACAAATACATCAATCTGTTATGCCCATGCCAGTATAGTTCTGTTTATTTATTTATGTATTTTTTTATTTTTTTATTTTTTATCATGATAATTGTAGTCAAAAGATCATCAGTACTGTAAATCACACAATAAGGCTGAAATATTTAAGTGTCACTAACAATTAGAAATGCTGTCAGTTAAAATACAATGTGGATTACTGTCTTTTGATTGGTCACAAGAAATATACTACTTGATATTCCTTCTGGCATTTTGGGTTACTATCTTTGCTATTGTGCTTGTCACCATTTACTTAACTCGTTTAACAGCATGTCACTTCTGTATGGTGTAGTGTAGTGGTTAACAACCTGTGCTGGATGTAGGTCTAAACCCCTTAAGGGTCCAACCATGACCTTTCAAATCATGACCTTTCATTGTGCCCATGAGCAAAATGCCCCTGTAATAATTGTACTGCAGTGTTCTTATGAATGAGTCTGTTCTTTTAATGGAAGGATTCCCATATGTTATTGTCAGCTGAACCCCTTTGACATAAAAATGCAGGGGGTACTTCAAGAAAATATTTTAAATTAATATTTTACTGTAACAGCACATTTGCATGCACACAGTTCTCTGATGTTGGTGGTAACATAACATGCGTGTAAAAAAATAAAATATTTTGTATGTGTTTTTTAATTAAAAACTTTTAATTATTCATATTAATTTTTAATTGTTATTATTTAATTAACTATTAACTTTTCAGCAACTCACAAATCCCCTGCAGTTCCTTCACAAACCGCTTGTGGGAAGCCCTAATTTAATAAACTGCACAAAAAGTAAAAAGTTATTAATTTGAATTAGTCTGGCAAATCTTTTGCTGAATGAACTGTGAATTATTATAGAACTATTTAACTGATTGGCTATACTGTAAATGACAAAGTGGAAGACACATTTGCCGTTTTTTTTAAATAATAAATGATTTTTAATTTCAAATGAAAACAAAATTAAACTGGAAATTAAATCTTTAAATGTTTCCAAAACAGTTTTGTTCAATTCTTCCATCCTCGTTATTTAGAAGAGTGAACTAATTTAAAACAGGGTTCAACTCTCACTCTGCAGATGGTGGAATGTTATGCCTTGCTAGACCTGCATATCTCTGCTTCTGTGTGTGTGTGTGTGTGTTGGGATTGTATAAATATGGAGGCATTATGTTCTTTTACACTGGACCCACCACAGCATTGCTTTTTGCCTATTTTTGGCCTGAAGTGGGTCAGCAGCCCCTGTTCAGTTATTCTCACTGATCTCCTCTAGTCTGAGTATAGGGTAACACACAATCTCCCCTGCTAAGCTTCTAGCATAAGACTATTTTTAGCATCTGGTATGGTACGCATATTGAAGCTGGGGATGATATAAGCTTTCAGAGAATCCAGTTTTTTGGTTTCTTGCCATGTTTCATGAGATGAAGTGTACAAAAGCCAGCAGAGACATTACTGATATGGCCTGAAGCGTGAGGGGGTTATATCTCCTTTAAACAATTGATTATTCAGTGATTAACACATAGACAACTATTTTCTTGGCAAATGCAGAATGCCCTTAGCTGTGGAAGCAATGTGAAACACTTTTCCACCTGAGTTGCTTTTCATTATTGCATGTTAATGATTTGGAAAATACCCATTTTACTAACAGGATGTCGGACTGTGCAATGCTAAGAGACGTAAAATGAGGTTTGAATTGATTTTCCTGCGTGTTCTGTGTTGTACTATATGCAGGAGTGTGGAAGCGCCTGTGGTGAAGTCATGAATGAAGAATCCCGTTTCTGAAGTAGAGTGATGGGAGCTATTTATAGTGAAATCCTGTGGGGTGTTTTCCACTGCGTGTTGTGCTAGTCTTACATTTGAGTCGATTAAAATTCATCCATCTGAAAAACAGATAATGGATGCTCATCGTCCTCTTCTCCACTTGTCTGTCAGCGCTTATGGCTAAGATAAGGAGTTACATTTGATTTCAGCATCGCTGCCAAACCTGGAGTGTCGAAATGATGAAGACAGGCTCACTGATGCAAGGCTCTTCCAGCAGCATCCCTCAAACAGATCACACGGGTCAGATAGTGCTCCAGCGAAAGGAAAGGCCCCTTTTATGCTTTCTGAGCCTTGAAGGTGAATGCAGACTCTATAACTCCTTCAGATTTTCATCAATGGTTTGATGAACACTTTTCTTTGTAGATTTTTTTTATTGAAATAAACAGTTGGGTGAAGTAAAAAGGGTTTAGCCTTTTTTAATAATTTTTTTCAAAGGGGACATCGGATGCAAAATTCACTTTTTGATTTTCTGTATTCGCATATTTCTGCCCTAAGCCAGTTGTACACTGTCCTCCATTTTCTCCGCACTTGATGTTTTGTAGTTGGATGTAAAAGTGAACATAAGAGTCTTCATTTTCTCCCGACATGAGATCCACTGAGGACACTGGATTAGTTTTGTTTTTGATGGCAACACACCACCGAAGAGAGGGGTGGGGTGAGCTGTAGCTCATTATCATTTAAAGAGACATGCACCGAAACGGGTCACTGTGAACAGAGCTGTAAAAAGGGTGTTGTTTTACACAACCATTGAGGAATTTTAACCAAAGTATGTTGCAGACATTTTCATTTAGACCCTAATGAATCATACCAACTTGTGGAAAATGGGCATCTGATGTCTCTTTTTAAGAAAAAGATTTTATTTATTTTTTTAGCTTTTTGCCTCTACTATATTAGAGAATCTGTGACATTAGCTACTAGTTGTAGTTGTTATTCAGATCCTTGTTGTCACCCATTGAAGCTTTACTATAGGTTGGATCTGAGGATCTGAATAATGTAGCTAAAGAAATGTTAAGGAAGAGACCAGAGCCATTTTAATGTAGGAAATGACAGAGGAACTAGTGATATTCCTATACCAGAATGTCTCAAAATTGATCCTCCTGCATATATAAAAAAAACAAAAACAGGAAAATAATGATTTGCAACTTTCTATTGCTAGTTGGTGGGAGGTGGTATTAAGAGGAGGACATTTTTATTTTATTTTCTGAATAATGAACCTAAAGAAAGATTAAGGATGTTAACTCCTGAGTTAAGTTGACCTGAGTCATTTTAATAAAGGAACTGACGAAGGAACTAATGATATTCCTGTACCAGAATGGCTCAGAATAGATCTTGGTTCTTATGTGTTCCCAAGTGTTATTTCAGTGCACTTTAAAGGCCTTCTTTATGCAAAAAGTCCTAGACCACAAGCAACTACCTATTTCATAGTTTAATCCATTTCTATGGCATTAATGTATGTTTAACTGAAAATAGATTTCCTTTATCACCTAGAGACTGGTACTCCACTCCCTTGGCACAGTATTTCAAGCCCTTTCAGACCGGAGAGAGGCAGGCACCTTGTAGCCATATGGGGCAGGAATGCAACTGAAGAGCCTTTTAATCTTCTCAACATGGATTGAATTTGAGGGCCTTGTTTTCAGACACAAAACCGGAGTCCAGTATGGCTTTCTGCATAGCTGTTGATGCTGCGCTTTTGGCTGCTGCTACTCAATGGGCTTCTTCAGTAAATGGAGGCAGGGGGAAGGGAAGAGAGTGGAAAAACCGGTTCTGACTGTCCTTAACCAATGAGATGAGCGCATATACTGTAGATCAGTGTTTCCCAACCTTTTTTTAGTCGCGGCACCCTTTGGAAATTTTAACAAACTTGTGGCACCCTACAAAATTAATTTTGTCACAATATTTGAATTTCTAACTTCAATATGATAATTTGAAAAGTATAGATATTCGGTACAACAGGGAAGAACTGCAGAATATAATGTCATACAGATATTTTTAATATTAAAAATTGTCCATCAATGGTGGCAATCAGAAGGCTAATTTCTGATGAAGAGACCAATTTATATGACAGACTTTAATGTGGGCTCTTATTCATATGTAAACATTGTGAGATAGCTAGTTATAATGGTAATTAAACAAAGTTTTGATTTTACAGCTGGGTAATTTTGTTGCAGTAGCACGAGATTAATAGATGCTTTTTAGAACATTTTAGCAATTTAAAAATATTAAAAAAGGATTTTTTACACGGCACCCCTGCTCTCGACAGTCGGCACCCCGGTTGGGAAACACTGCTGTAGATAGTCCTCTCTTGCGTTTGAGTGGGATTAAGACCAGCTACTGTATTGAGTTGCCTTTACAGAAGTGATTTGAGCGCTGCCAATAATTCAAAGCCACCTTTATCCTTGGCTAAACAGACCTTTCCAGGCCTAATAGCATTTTCCTGGCTTGTTTGTAGGGTTTGCCAACATTATTTATGTTGTGACAGCTCATTCAGCACCTAATGCCTTGCTGTCAATACAGTTACATTCCAGGGTTGCTGTTGTTCTGTTTGTGTTCTCCAGCGCAATTCTTTGATTATTTTTAACAGCCTTTTATCACGGTGCTCTTAGTGATTCTCAAACAGTATTGCTTTCAGAATCTTTTATTGCATGCTCGGTCAGTCATTGTCCTGTTTTTTCTCCCACCATTTAAGCCCTGTTAGAGAGAAGGCTCTGTGAGAGAACCTTGACAGAATATTGGATTCGTTCAATGTGATTCCAATATGAAGTCTTTCAGTTTAAATTGCACTGTGTAGTTCTAGTTTCATCTTACAAAGTTCATGGATATTGTTTTTAGTTCTGCTAGAACAAACTTTGGCAGATCTCATTGGCACATCTCGTATGCCTGTCGACTGCAGATGGCCAAGGTTTATGAAAGTTCCATGATCCATATATATCATAACAAAGAACTGTTTTCTTTTGTCTATATAATTTCAGTCCATGATCTAAGTGAGTCCCAAATTTTATGCCATTGGATTTTGGCAGTGCTTCATGTCCGTGACCATCCCACTGAGTCGCCTGAAGCTTTTGGGAACATTCCAGCGATTAAGGCTCCTTCAGTAAACATTTACACTCCAGTCACTCTTAAATGCAGCCGCTGTGGTTGGACAAACATCAATCAAGTGGATCTCAGTCTCATTTTAGAGCCATGAAGACTGATATACTTCAACCTCTGGCTTTAGCTGTTTCCTCAGTGTCCAAGCCAACAATTTGCTGTGTATGAAATGTTCACCATGGTGGAAGAGTTCAGGTAAGCTGCAGATCTACTGAGAATTTAGTAGATTCTCTAACTGATAAAATATCAGTGTCTGGGAGGCTAGAAAAACAAATGCAGTCTTGTGTGCTCTGTCTTATCTCATTTAGCTGTATTGACTGTTGTTATGCTTGCCAACCAGCTAGCCACACACAATCCGCATACTTTATACTTTAGAATTTAAAGTTTCTGCTTGAAGACAGGGTGTTATGTTTTGTCAAATAATTTAAATAAAGGGGAATATAAGATACATTTTTTTTGCATGTTTTTTATTTTTATTTTTAAGTTTAACATGCAAAGACAACTATTTTGTCAAATGATTAAAAAATATTTTTAATAGCTTTTTAATATTAAATTTTTTACATTAGTATTTTTTTGAAAAAAATACATTTTCCTAAGTTTCACATGCAAGGAGTTATTTTGTAAAAATATTTTTGTAAATCATTTTAAAAATATTTTTTAGATATTAAATAACTTTCCAGGTTTAATATACAGAGACGGCCGTAAATGAGCCATACATAAATTTCAAAACATTGTTTGTTTGAGGAGCCTGACATATCAACTTTACATTAATTTTTAGACAGGTTATACACAAGGGTGAATAAAATAAACCTACATATAGATATAAATAAAAATATTGAATGTTTATTTCATGATAAAAAATAATACAATACTGTAATCATAATTTAAACGTGGTTCTTCTTTACAGCTTTTTGTGCGGTTACTTTCCTATACAATATGAGTTTTTGCCTGGTGGGTGATAAAATGAGTGAAAAAAATCTTGTGGACTTGCATTGAAGGAGGGTCGTGAGACTTGGTCAACTCACTTTACTTATACCTGTAAATAACAACATAGCAAACCCCCAGAACACCTTAGCAACCACATTACAGTAGTAACTAAAAACATTTCAGAAAACCCTAGAGCCTGCATTAACTGTACCATAGCATTGGCAGTTTCAGCGCAGGCAAGCACCACACATTTTCTTGGAAAAAAAAAAGAAAAGTAAAAATCAAGTTATTTTTATAATTTCGTTTAGTGCTTTTAGTGGCACAGAAATGACATACTTCACCTTTAATAAGTGCTACTCAGATCTGCCTGACCAACCTTAACCTGTGTTACCCAAGCAC
Organism: Sinocyclocheilus rhinocerous; assembly: GCF_001515625.1. Lineage (NCBI taxonomy): Eukaryota > Metazoa > Chordata > Actinopteri > Cypriniformes > Cyprinidae > Sinocyclocheilus > Sinocyclocheilus rhinocerous. The sequence continues at coordinate 148,370 of NW_015640075.1, forward strand.
TGCACAGCTCCTGTGTTGCTATGGTGCTGTTACTATGACAGAGAGGTGTCTTTTCATGACTGCTGGGCTGTGTGAAAGTCCTATGTTTAAAAGTGTCTAAGGTGTACAGAAGGACAGATGTTTGGAGAATGCTGGCACAGATTGAGACACGGTCTGGCCGACTGTGCCACTCAGGACGTAACATCAACATAATCATGTCAATGCCAGTGCAATGAGAGGGGACGGACAGGACGCACCCCACATGTCACTGTCTGCCTCCTATCTGTCTCAGAGCAGGTGGACCTTTATGAGAAATCTGATTAGTTCTGCAGAGTTCACCACCCACAATCCCCACACATATGCTGCACATATAAACACTGCCGATGCGTCTCGTGTGACTTAACTACCCAACGTGGCCCCACGGCAAGTGTTAGACATGAAGTGGTCTGTAACTTCTCTGTTACTTCGCACTTCGGCATGTCACGTCTATGCTGACATATAGGTTTCTTGTTTGTAAGTTCACATTAACTGTCCTGAAGAGAAAATAAGAGTGTGAGAAAAATAATACAAGAAAGAGGAAGAGGAACTCTTTGGAGTTTTTTTGATCGAGGCTGCATTACTGTAAGACATGATGAGAAATGCTGAGTGAGAATGGTTTGAAGTGCTGTGTGTCTCACATTAGTCTGCAGGGTTATAGTAGCCTTCTTCACTTTGACCTCTTCAGGCTCTCGTTTATAAAATCTTTTCTGTATCCTGTTCAGTGTATGATGTTGTGTCCAGAGCAGGTCAGAATTGTGTAGGCTGTACATTTCAAAGAAAATTAGAGAGAACCTCAGACCTGATTTGCACATAGATTGGATTGGTGGATTTAATTTGGACTCCAGCCCATTCGGGTTAAAGCAATAGTTCAGCCAAAAATGAAAAAGTCTGTCATCATTTACACATCCTCATGTTATTTTAAAGCTGTATGAATTTTCAGATTTTTTTTTTTTTGAATTTTATTATGGCTTTAATACAATGCCAGTAAAATGTATATAAAATATACAATTATTTAATTTTGCAAAGCATGTCTTTGATGTAAAAGCATGTCTTTGTGATATCACACTTAGTGTTTTTCGCATAATGGGTCTTCATACATGAAAAATATAGCTGTATTTATATTTTAAGAAGGGGGTCCCTTGCAACAAGATAATATTTATGGGTCATTGGCATCAAAAAGCTGAAAGCCCTTAATCTACATCATTTATACTCTTCAGTTACTTTAATTTTATTCAGAAATAATGCATTAAATTGATAAAAAAAAAAGTGACAATACAGGCTTTTACATTTACAAAAATTCTGTTTAAAAATGCTGTGCTTTTGAACCTTGTATTTCTATAAGAATCCAGAAAAAAATGAATCACAGTTTCCACTAAAATATTACTTTCGTTGATAATGAACTGCTATTAACATAAGAAATGTTTCTGGAGCACTAAATTAGCATATTTGAATGATTTCTGAAGGATCGTGTGACACTGAAGACTGGAGTAATGATGCTGAAAATTCAGCTTTGCATCACAGGACTAAATTACATTTTAAAATATATCAAAATAGAAAGCAGTTATTTTAAACTGTAATAACATTTATTATTGTAATATGTAATAACACAATATTGCTGTTTGATCAAATACAGTAAATGCAGTCTTGTTGAGAGTACAACTTCTTTCTTAACTTTTCCAAACTTTTGAACAGTAGTGTATGTTATAATATTTATGCATGTATTTGTATTTACTGCATTAAGTACCACAGTTAATTTAGGGCAGTGAGGAACAGCGGTATAGCAGCCATTTCTGCCAAAACGTGTTGCAGATCCACCAGACTGCTCTTACCTCATTCACTATTTAAAAACGACGTGTCAGACAGATGCATTACTTATGATTAAACTCTTTAACCACCTTCCTGAATTAGTCATCACATTTCAGGATCAACATAGACGTACAAATCTAGCCTTAGCTCATCAAAGCTGTTCAAATGTTTGTTGTGACTATCCTATAGTGAGTAATTTTGTTTATAATTTGCACTCTCATTACAGTGAGATTAACTGACTTCCTCTTCAGCAGAGGTGGAGCTGAGTTCCAGGCAGTTAGGACAGGAAAGCTTTGAGAGCTCCTTAGCATTTCCTTCCTGGACTGATACAGTGATCCAATGCTTACAGTGCTTATTATCAATGTTGAAATCAATTCTGCTTAATATTTTTGTGGGAACTGTGATAAAGTTTTTTTTTTTTCTGAATTCTTTGGTGAATTAAATGTTCAAAAGAACAGCCTTTATTTTGAAATACAAATCTTTTGTAACAATAAAAAGCAATGCATTCTTTCTGAATATAAATATGAATTTCTTAAAAGAAAATCAAACTGATCTGAAACTCTCAAAAGAGTGTAAGCGTATTATTTCTGCTTAGACTATTTTGGTTGAGTGTGTGGCAATTTATTGGTGTTATTGCAGTAATGATTGATACTTAGTGCTACTGCTTTAAAAGCTCAGATTTGGCAGTTCATTAAAAGGAGAATCAGATGTTGGATGTTTTATTGTTACTTGGCAGATGAATGGAGAGGTGTTCAAGTGAAACTAAATAGTTTTGGCAGCTGTATGGTTGAACTGTTTGGGTCACACTTCCAGGAATCCAGCTGTAATTAGATGAAGCATGTTGGATATCTCTGGGCATGACACAAACGTGGATGTATGTACAGATACACTCACATAAACAAGCCGTCTTTCTCAGTAATGCCACTTCCTTCCTGTAGTAATGAGGGTTTGAACTGACCGGCTGTGGGCAGCTGTGATATCTCTTGGAGATCTACTTATCGGAACATCAGATAATGGCTGTTCTGACCCTAAAAATAATTCAAATCAAGTTGCTTGCACAACGAGTTTATCAAAGATATTTATTTTTTTCACGCAGACAGCATATTATGTCTAGACTATTAAGTCCCAATTAACAATTAAATGCTAAAATACAAAATATACTGTATATAAATTAGTAATTCAATCAGTTAATCTCATTTATTATTTTATGTAATTAAATATTTTCTTGTCTGACTGTAGGTTTATTCATTGACTTTTTTTTCACACTTAATGACACTTAATTACTACATGAGAAAAAGCTCCATAAGATATTTAGAGATTGCACGACTAGACCAGCATAACTGGCCTGTCTCACCTCAGATTTGGTTTTGTTTTTACAAAAATGATTGATACCTCAGTGTAGACTGAGTCTCTTTGGCACATCCCAGGCTTGTTACAGAAATATTTGGTAGTTGTCCTGTAACTTCTGTGAGCTGCGGCTAAAACGATAATTTATTATGAAACTAGATAAAGTGATACTTTCATAAAGACTGTTTTACAGGTCACGGTTTGTGCAACACTCGACAGAGACTCGTTGATTGTTATAAAAGCAAGTCACGCACAATAATGCCCTTTGTTTTTGCGTAATGAAAGAGCACTCTTTCTCCATAGTGAGTAGGGGGAATGAATTAGCTACGCTTCAGCTATTGGATTATTATCCACAAGCTCTTTTGTTGTGTGCCATTAATCTATGATTAGAAATCTAAACGGGCAATTAGGAGGCAATATTCTGGAAATCAAAATCCAATCTGCCACTAATCAAACACACCTTCGTAGTGGGCCGCTGAAATTGAATGGCAGTGGGCTGGAATACATTAGAACTAATGATACTCAGATATAACTCTTTCTTTTTTATTCTCTTTTCTCTCTATGTGTTTCTCTTTATCAAAAGTGACAGTAAAGACATTTATAAATAAATGCTGTTTTTTAAACTTTCATCTAACAAATAAAATAAAATGTATGTCTCTTTCCATAAAAATAATAAGCAGCGCAGCTGTTTGCAGCATTGAAAATAACAAAAAATGTTTCTTGAGCACCAGATCATCATATTAGAATGATTTCTGAAGGAGCATGTGACACTGAAGACTGAAGTAATGACTGTTAAAAATTCAGCTTTGCCATCACAGAAATAAATTACATTTTAAAATATATTATTAAAATAGAAAGCAGTAGTTTTAAATAGTAATATTTCACAATATTATTATTACTGTATTTTTGATCAAATACATTTAGCCTTGGCGATATAATTTGTTTTCTCTATTTATTTATTACAGTTTTTAAACAGTTTATTTCAGAGAGAGCAAGTTACACTGACTTTTAGTCATTTACATTTATCAATTTATTAAAAATAATCGTTTAATAAACAACATTGGTTTGATGAAAAATACCTAAAATATCTTGTATAATAATATATAAGCAACAATAGCTGATGCTGAGGAGCTTTTCTCCTCCACTGCCTCCCAAAACCCCAAGGATCAGATCCAGTTTCTTCATGTAGCTTGTGCTTTTAGGGCTCATATGGATCCTGAGAGAATATTGCTTACAGATGGGCCTTTCACATGAGGTATGAATATCCACATCTCGGCAGCACATACAGGACTGGGTGGGTTTCTAATGGATCGTCCGGCTGCTCCTAGATTACACAGCACCGTAACATGCAGATGGTAGATCACGCTCCCTGAATTCTTTCCTGAACACTTCAGCCGTGCACCGCATGCATACATGGAACAGCACTGCAATACATTAGTCAATGGGCCATTAAATGGCAGTTGCTTTTAGCATTTGTGAAGTGTAGTTCAGGTGCTGAGAGGCTCTTGACGAGCGTAAGTAATGTTTTAGCGATGAGATGGATGACTACAAGACCGGTTCACACACATTCGTTATAAATCTATGTATGTGGTGCATAAGGCTTCATAAATATAGAATCGTGAAAAATATAACCATCTTAAACAGGTCAAGGCAGAGCAGGATAGATTGCATTGAGCCCAGAGCTCTGTGTGTATGCATCTCTCATGCACTGCGCCTTAAGTCACTGGATATATTACACAGCCTTTATCTGACTGCACAATACAAGCCGTGCTGTAAATCAAGGGTTTCCATGACAGCATGTCCTTCCTTTTCCTGAAGCATGTGTTAGAGAGGCAGCTCGCTCACTGGAGTGGCCGCTCACTCACACACATGCAATCAGAAAGTCCATCGCTGATTTAATCACTTCTGAGTGGCTGCGCATTAAGACGAGATAAGGATGTGATAGACAGAACGTGTGAACTGAGCAATCACTCATCCCAGGCTGTTAAAGTGTCCGTGATGGCCCACCGTCGCTATCAAGCCCTCTGTGTGACTGTCTTTCAGGCAGGCTGGTCCCCAGGCTTGGTATTTGATCTGTTAACAGCTGGACCTTCAGTGGTAGAAGCAGCAAACAGGCCAGGAGGAGCAAGTGCAGTGACAAGGGGAAGTCAAACACATGTCTTTCCTGCCCTGCACATGGCCACAGCCTGGAGACCCTGCATGAACTGATCTCTTGGCAAAGGCTCCCAGCGCCTCTCCCTGGAGAGACCACATTGCTGACTCGCAGCCAGAAAACAGTATTTGCGGTGCGTGCTGTTGTTGATGTACATCCATATGGGCTTTCGCCCTCCAAAACCCTGGATAGCAATAGCCTGAAGTTGCTTGACCCATTTCGTGCAGTGACACTGTGCATTACTCCCTCATTTTCGCATTCAAACAACTCCCACAGGGCCATTGCTCCTTCTGTAGTCTTGGATTGCAGAGTGATTCTATCAGTTTAATTTAATTTAATTTATTTTATGTTAGTGCTGGGCGGTATACCGGTTCATACCGAATACTGGTGTTTATTTTTGTTATGATATGAATTTTTAAAATACCACAATACCGGTGTATGTCGCTTAAACAACGTTCGGAACGCGACACTGTTTGAAAGGGGTCCCTTTTCACCATTGCACTGTGGTGAGGGAACAGCTGTATGTGTTACTAAGCATGAAAGTTCCGAAACTGAAGCTGTAGAACTAAAAGAACGTGATGACACAGAAGAACTCATCCACAATATCCACATTGACCGCCACAAATATCCACCGCCCCCTGCCATCAGCTCCCGCGTCTCACACACACACACACGAG
>NW_015640075.1:154669-155569 GCF_001515625.1 Sinocyclocheilus rhinocerous
CGTGTTTAGTCACTATTTAGTGTGGTATTTTTTGACAATATTCACTCATCATGACAGTAAAATAGGGCATTCTAAGTCAATATGCTGCAGTATTTCCTCTCTCAATCAGTAGAAAATATGGTTAACACCCGGGCATGCATGGAAAAAAAAATACCGTCATGTACCGTGAAATCCGTTTTCATTTTGAAAAATACCGTGATATAAATTTTTGGTCATACCGCCCAGCACTATTTTATGTCATATATTATGCATGGTAGGGCTTCACAATCAATTGAATTTCTAATCGCGATTGCAATTACGGATGCCACAATTACGTAATCAGAGTCCACTTATGTTATTCTGCATGCTTAAGATGCGTTTTTTTTCTACAGGTTATGTTAAGGGTTTTTCCATTGTTTTAATTTTTGTTTTAGTATAACATTATAATACCATGCATATTTTTACTTTTTTTATTTAAAGAAAGAAACCAATTGAATGTATAGTTCACATTTGAGGCTTAATACTACAGAAAAGCAATAAAAGTTTTTCAGTTAGAGTGTTTTCAGCTTGTTTATTTTCATCTAAAAAATATGGCATGCGGTTGCTTCAAACAATGAAATAAACATCATTCAGTGTAAATTGTGATAATCATAATTAATAATCACAATTACTATTTCAAGGGAATAATCGACAATTATGATTTTTGTCATAATCATGCAGCCCTAATACATGGTCAAATTATACATTTGTCTTTCTGTTTTAGATTAGCATACCAAGTGATTTTAATGTTATGTTAGCATACGTTAACTGATTAGCCTGCTAATTTGAAAATCTGTTTTGATTATCTCTTTTGACCTAAATCCTGCATATTTAGGTAGTTGGTTAATTAGTTGGTTCATTTATAAATATAAAATATATATA
>NW_015640075.1:155850-167135 GCF_001515625.1 Sinocyclocheilus rhinocerous
TTTTTTTTTTTTTTTTTTTAATTGTATTTCATTTTAGCCTGCAATCCTGTAGTTTTTAACAGGCTTTACCTATAACAAACTCCTGTTTTTGTTCTGGTGCTATTGGAAGGGTTTAGGTTTCTCATTTTGTTTTGTTTTGTTTTGCCCTGCTTCCTTCTTACTCTTTTTACCAAGTTTTATAGGCAAACAGAAGTGATATACGCTCTGGCTGTGTTGTCAGGGTTGCATTCCAGAAAGGGAGCACTGACTGTAAGCTGAATTATATGAGTGAAAGTGTGAGAGTGTGGGCGACTGTGTGCTTTTTCAAGCCCCACTGTAAAGCCACTCTGTGCCAGAAATCTTTCAGAAGGGTGTAACTTGGATACGTGACTAATTCTTTCCAGATGTTCAAAATTACCGTCACAAAAATATTTTTCATCTAGCAAGACTGGTGGGGGGTTAATGGAATCATGTAGATCATGTATTTTTATTCATTATGCAATCAAAGCTTGAAAACCTGTGCCAGACAAAAAGTTGTGATTCACTGAGTAAATACTTTTTTTAAGGTTCTTCACCATTTTTGTTTTTTTGTCTTGACCTGGGAATCTGGAACAAAAGGGGTGGCCAAGGGAGCCAGTGGAAAGAGAGAATGGCGTCCCAAAGCTGTTGTTAGAGAAACGGATGCGGCCAAAGAGTGAGGAATGTCTAAAATGAGGCCCCCGTGTTCCGAGACTATGAGAAGGATGGAGATTTGGCACTGGATCATTCAAGAGGACAAAGAGATTAGCAGAGCCATTACTGCCCACTAGCTTCTCTACCTCGCCTTTTCTCTTTCATCCCTCGTCCTTCCATCCCTTTTTTAGTGAAGCTTATCTGCCAGCCGTTGTCTCTAAATGCTTTTGACCATCCATTACTCACAGCTCTCTGTGGAATGCCATAGCCCGACCCCTACTCCCGTCTTCCCGCATCATTCCACCCCACTGGGGCGCATCTATCCGTTGGCTCAAGCTTGGCTGAACCAGAGCTGTTCCTGAGTGCGCCGCACTGTGGCTTACGAGTCAGACTCAAGGCTTCAGCTGCTCTCTCGTCACTTATTGTGTCCCCTCCAACCAATTACCCTCCTCCGTTTTACTTCTGCTCAACATCCCCAGGCAGTCATACGGAGGAGATCCGAGTGCGTTCTTTTCAGTTATTTGTTTTTCAAATTGTCTGATTTATTTGCTCAATTTTCCACAAATACAGCGCAGTGAAATGAAAGCCAATCCCTGCTCGCTGTCACATCCTGGCATGGCGGGTGTGACTCTCGGTCATGAAGATGGATGCGAAAAAGTATCAAGTTGATGGGGAAACTCATATGACCCAAGGTTAAACAAACGCTCTTGGCAGAGGGATTAATTGAGTAAGATCTTACAGATGATTGCTGTCGTGAGGTCTGACTGAAATCCTGTTAGCCAGAACACGATGCATTGCTGACGGTGAGGCTGCAGCCCAGGTGATGCATGGCGACTATAATGAACAAAGTGGAGGCACAAAAACCAATCTTCTCTGTATCTTTCTGACCTTCTCCAAAGTGATATTAAGTTAGTTGATGATGTTTCACACACTGTGCAAAAGGTTATGAAACTATTAATCAGACACAAATGAATCAAAAGAAAATGTAAGACGTTTTTCATTGTGGAATGGAATGCTAGCTTACTGCTCAATTTAAACTCCCCAATTTGTCACAGCAAATCTGCTCAGATTTCGCAGGAAATTGCTTAGTGTATGATGGGCTCATACAGTAGTATGATTTTGTCCAGTCAGAGGATATCAAAAATGTTTGATATATGGAGTTGATTTTAAAACACATATTGTATTAATTTGTCATGTGTCTCCTAGCAACAAGGTGTATGGTCCTATGTGAGTTTTGTTGTGCTCAGAATTACTCGAAAGTCTGGTATTGTATGAGGGACAGTTTTTCTTTGTAACAGTTTACAAAGTCAGCAAGTGTATGATGCCTAGTGTTTTAAAGGGGTCATAAACTGCATTATTTTATTATTTTATAATGTTCCCTGAGGTTCACTTATAATATAGTTAGTATGATTTTACATAAAAACATCATAATTTGGAAGTAATAGACTATTTTTTATCCTGTTTTTGAGCCTCTCTGCAGAACTCTCTGTTTTTATAGGCGGGGCGCATTCAAGACTCGCAAGTAAACGTCCACTGCTATGATTGGCTATCAGTTTCGCTTATTAAAATAACAGATGGATGCTGCTGTGACTTACTCTGAAAACAACATAGGTCATTTGGGTTAAAAACGTTTAAATACTCAGTATATATCAAACGGTCTGGATCAGACAATGCAATAGTGGTAAAATCACGTTGGATCCACTCTAGTCAGACTCGCGCTGCCATCATCATTTACTTTCAGTCTCTCTGAAAAGCCTGCATCATACTGTCTTGTTTAAAAATGAATCTGTAGTGGTATAACCATAGCATTCTTTCGGGAGGTGCACCATTTGTCTCCAGGGTATGGATGCAGAAAGGCATCTATACACTGAAAGATATTTCGGGACCTAAAGACATGTTAAGTTTTCAAGAACTGTGTGAACGGTATGGAACGGAAACTTCCTCCTTGTTTTTATATCTGCGCCTAAGATCGGCCATGAAGGCCTATGGAGTGCCCTGGGGGGGAATGCTCCCCTCGCATCCAATTATTACCTGGCTTGATATGACTTTGTCTGAACACTTTACCTCATGGATGTACGGGAAGGTTTTGGAGGCCACATCAAAGGGCTTAGCTATTTAAAAACAACTTGGAACCTTTTTCCACAAGATGTGGGAATGTGAAAAGGTCAAACATTTTTGGAATGCAGTATGTACTACCTTATCAAAAATTATTGAGTACCCTATACCGGTGAACCCTGCTGTATTACTATTGAATGACAATTCTGCGTTGAGTTTTTCTAAGTTGCAAAAAATTATATGGCTTGCCGGGTTGACATCTGCCAAAAAATTGTTAGCACAACACTGGCTCCCTCCACATACTTTGGATATGTACAAGTGGCTAATGCAACTTCAAGACATTATTATGTTAGAAAGATCCACGGCTCGGGTGAATATGGCACAACTTTCTACATTACAGATCTGGACTATAGCTGCTGAGAAGATCTCCAAATATATTACACAGAACAATGACTTGGACTTAGAATGATGCGGGTGTTTTTTTGTTTGTTTTTTTTTCTTCACGGAAATTAATGTTTCAGGATCCCTGTGACTTTTTCTGTTAACTCTGTTATGTATTCAGTGTGCTCCCCATTGTAAGAGACCGCAGGGTTGAAGAGGGAGGGGGGAGGGAGGGCTGAATGATGTTGAATTGAGACGTTACATTGTTTTCATTCTGACTTGTTTGCTAATAAAAAAAATAAATAAAAATGAATCTGTAGCAAAGTAAAGCAAACAAACAGTGTTTCACTGACGCGATCTAGAGCTATTTGCTCATTTTACCTTTTGCTAATTTTTCTATAGTATTAAGCCTATAGGCACAATGCGACTATAGACAACAGAACCCATTACTGGCGATTTTGTCTACACTGGATGTGACACGAATTGACACAACAAATCTCTGACAGTAAACTGATGTCCCGCTCAGTGCTGTAGAAGCAGGCGTTGATCTTCTTCTGCGGAGGCAGTGTTTAGCCACATTATTACGTCATAAATTGGCACATTCCAGAACGAGTCGTTTTCTGAGCTTGGTTTCAATAAAAGCTGTTTTTAAACTAACAAGAAAGTTTTGAGTTTTGAAACTTACAGGATGTTTTTTATAGTACATTGACCTGTTATATGTCAAAAGATCAAGGGAAATTTGATTTCTCAGTTCATGACCCCTTTAAAATATGTTCAGACAAAAAGCTTTGTAGTGTATTCCAGCCTTAAAGAAAATTAGACCCTGTGTCCAAATATGCCTCCCTGCTATATAGTAGGTGAAGAGGACATGAAATGAATAGTGTGTCTGAATTTGTGGTATTCATAAAACAGTGGAAGAAAAAGACCACAGATGACCATCAGTTCAAAATCACTCCCTCAGCTGTTGAAGAAATATCCTCACAGCAGTTTAGTTTACTAGTTTTCTGTAATTCACTGTCAAGGTAATATAATACAAAGTTTAATGAATGTACAAAGTGTTATAAATGTACATTGTTATATGAAAATATAAAAAGCTTTGCTAGATTTCCAATGTTAATGACTGTGGAAATGTGTCATCACAGTCTGGGAAAAAGGTCCATTAATTATGGTTCATTCATTTTTCAGGAAATGGAAATCTGAATACATTGCATTGTAGGACACAATATTCCACACTGTAAAATCTGATTTGGCAAATGTGCTATGTTATGTGGGGTATTATTTGGGTATTACCACTCTTACTACTGCTGCAGTATATACTGTAGTATGCATTTTGAGTACAGCATGCACTTTTTCTGAATGCACACTGTCAGGATGTGCAAAAATGGTACTTTTAGCTTGTCACCAGGTGGCAGAACCCTTAAAGGTACACCTTATTTACCTAAAGGTTGCGTATCAGTACCTAGATATTAAAATGCACCCTTTAAGAGTATGTAATGTACACTGGTTTTGCCCCAGTGACAAGCTAAAGTTTTTGTACATTTTTTCTCTTACCGTGTGCATCTAGAACATTTGCATACTGTACTCAACATGCATATTAAATACTGCAGCAGTATTAAGAGTATCTCCAGTCCTAATATCTACTCTTTATGTTTCTAGATTATGCATAAGGTAAAAAAAGGAAATAAAAATAAAAGAATTACACCTTTAGAGAAAAATTAGAAAGGCATTGGTTGGTGGTTGTATTTGAGGTGTGAAGCTTTGCAGACGGGTGGTCTTTTTATCCAGTGTGGATCAGTGACAGGCCTGATAGAAGACTGACTCTGCTATTCAGAAGCTTTTTAATTGCCAATTGTTTTTTCTCATTTGCCTATCTGCTCTATTTGTTCCAGCTCACCTTATCTTCTCCAGCTCTGTCTCAATTTGCCATTGTGGAAAACTGATGTTTATCTCACACACCCCCGTGTCCACTCCTTGCCGGAAAAAAAGGATGAAATTAAAACCCACCTGGTATTTCTTTTGCGTAAGAAACCATGCTGTGCAATCATCAATCCCTCAATTATGTGCAGATTCGACACAAGAGGTTTTGAAACATGATATAATGATCATGAAAAGGCCTCTGTGTTTCTCATGTACAGAAACCCAAGGTGAACTGCAGTCTTGTTTTTTCTCTAACTTGTTTCCTTAACAAAGTCCTTGTTAACAATCGGTCTTTGGCATGTTGCTAAGGAACACCCCGCTTGTCTCCCACAGCGTTGAATCCGTTCTCTAGGGCTGTACGATTAATTGCATTTGCGATTATATCGCGATATGAAAAAATTAGATTTTTCAACCGCAGAGGCTGCGATTACATTTGGTCACGTGACACGCGAGAGTAAAGAGGTGTGTTCGACTTGAAGATCGATCGGTGTATGACATCAAAGTACGACGAGAGAAAGCATAAGGAGATGTCAGCTCTCTTATAGCTCTCGCAGTACTTTGATGACACACACCCATCGGTCTAAGCAGCGCTGCTTCAAGTCGAGCACATCTAAGCACGGCAAACGAAACTGAAAGCATAACGAAACTGCGCTACTCGTTTGAGCTGCGCAGCGCTTAAAAGTGTAGAGCATGGTTCATACTCGCCGCGTCAGCAGGAGCGCTAAGGTGCGCGCAGCAAAAATTATGCAAATATTGAGGAAACGATGGATGGTTTTCATGCTAAAGTAAAGTAAAAGACCGCTTCTTTAACCAAAGGTGAACATATTGGTATTCTTGTGGGGGAAAAAAACATGCAAGCACTGTCACCGACAGCAAGTTTAGTTTTACTTTTCTTTTTGTTTTCATTTGAGTTATCTTTGCTGTTTACCTCCCGTTATGCTATGGAGGCTGTCTTTTATTTATTTATTTATTTGACTCCTCAGTGTTTGTATTTAATACAGCATGTGGTGTGTGCCATGCCTCATCTTATTCATTTTTGTTAATAAACGTTTTGTAAGCTTGTTTGTCATTGTGTCTTACTGTTTAATTGTTGTTGTGCTTTTTAATTAAGAATAACAATGAATCCATCTTTTGTTTTAGTCTTAAAAAGTGAAAGGTATAGATGTAAGCAAAACAGACAATTATCTTTTCTTGTAAAATGTGACAACAAGATCGCAAATTCAAAAGTGAAAGCATCCGAAGCCCGCGGCTTATAACATAGCAAAAGAGGAACTCCCGTTCACAAAATTCAAATCACAAATAATACTACTAATGAAAAAGAACAGGTTGAATGTTAACCTCTTTCGTTTCCATATAACTATAAACTATGATAAAAGTTAATCAGCATGCATTGATTAATCCTATGTTGTAGCAAAAAAAAAATAATTAAAAAATACAATTGCGACCAAATCATGTGCTCATGCGACCAAATGAGAAAGTTAGTCGCAAAAGAGCGACCAGTGGGAAGAATGAGTCTGGAGCCCTGAAATTACTCAAGCAGTAACAGGCTCAAACCCTTCGAGACACACTCTCCAAGACTCATCACCCTGGAGTCTGATTTTTGATTCTCTGATGATTCTCATTAGGTTGTGGTTAATTGATGCTAAATACTGTATAGCTTGTCTTTGTTGAATAATACAGAACATAAAGAGCTTTAAAAAATAATTGCATATTAAATCGCAATCGCAATATTGGTAAAAAAAAATCGCAATTCGATTATTTTCCAAAATCGTTCAGCCCTACTGTTCTCAATGCTCTGAGACGCTCACGTGTTGAAGCGTTCACTACATGCATAACAGAAAGAGGTGTAAAGAAACCTGTGATTAATGTATTAGACATGCCCCAGATGTTTATAATTATTGTCAGTCTACTGTCTTTCTCCAGAAGAAAGGAATTATAGGTGTTCCTTTCTCGTTAAAAAGAGGCTCATTTTCTAAAGCCCGTTGGGTTGCCCAGAAACTCCTCTCTCAATTATGCAAGACATGCTATGCAAGCGCACGCGCATAAACACACAAATGCAATGGTAGGTTCAGGAGCTCACCTTTTTGACTTAAACTCTGTTCTTCTGAGCTTCTGAACTCTGTAGCTCCTACAAAGTGATTTTTTGCCTCTCTGAAGCTGCTCCCAAGAGTATCCTCCTTCGAGCAGACAGTTTTGGGTGAATACCTTTTTTAGACAGCGTCTAACTGCTTTGATGTAGCCTCCGTTTCATGTTAATTCAACCAATAATGTCCCCAGAGACATCATAGCTATTTTCTTTACTCTTTTCTTTAATTTTTACATGTTTATCTTCGACAACTTTGGATTTTATTTTAGTTCTCACAGCTTTCACAGTCTGAAAATGTATACCTTAATGTTTTTTTTATTTTTTTTTATCTAGTAAATATTAATATTAATGGTTTACAGATAACGGACAATTACAATAATTTTATAAAATTATTACAAAATCATGAGTTTCAAAAATATCACTGAGAACTAAATTTCAGTGTTTGTAATTGCATACAAAGAAAAGGTTAGCACTCTTATTTTGCTCCTTCAGGCTGACAATAAATGTCCATGAAGAGCAGCCAACATATGTGGGGAACCAAGACCCAGTTTCAATTCTTCTTAACATAATGTCATTAGAAACAGATATTTTCAGTGTTCTTTTCTCATGTTATGCCATGATTCCCAAAATGCTGGAAAGAGGCATATGTATCTGTGCTTTCACAGGGGTGCTAATAGGATCTTTAAAAGTCTCTCATCACTTTCTCATATTGAATTCTACTCAAGTCTGCTTCTGGGCTGTCAGAAAGTTAATCAAAGCTTTGTTTCTGTGAGGTACGCCTGCATAATCCATGTGGCACTCAGCTATTAGGAGCGAGCCACTTCGGTTGAGATGTTTTTATCCTCATCAATCATCGGTTTCAATCAATTCATGTACTGACATTATTGTCTTAGGCCAATTAATGGAACAGTTAAAACCTAATCACTCCAGAAGGGAGAAAAAGTTTCTTTTGTTTTGACTTCAGTTTCTCTTAGAAGAATATAGTTCTGAGGTTGAACAGGCAGCCGCTCAAACTGCCAGCACAGAGAAAAGATACTGACACATGAAAGGCTTGAAGTCAATGATTAGAGAGACGGGCTACGGATCAATTTGGCCTGGTGCAGACTTTGAAGCCTTCTGCTACGCTAATCAATGAAAAACTGCCTGCTCGTTAATGCATTCAAAGATGGATGGAAAACAAATGGCTACCTCTGGCATCATCCCTCGTCGGCCCTCCTGTGGCCTCTGCCAACGCACACACACACAACACACAGTCCTCCACAGACTGATTGTAGTGTTTGCTGTTGTTTCTCTGTGTGTCATTTGTAGTGTTTTTACAGTCGCCTCAACCACATTTGCTTCATATTTTCATTTACAAGTACTATAGCTTGTTTGTTGTTTATTTACCATCTTGCTTGATGACATGAGGTCTCAAGAGCTTTCTTTTTTTTTCTCTCTCTTAAGCATACACTTTGAGCCTTCTTATATTATTGTACCCTGAAGATTCAACACTCCAGAGTGTTCAATATAATTCTAATTTTTGTAGTAGTTTTTGTATGTGTGCATAGATGCAGTATGTGTGTGTTTGTATACAGTTGTGCTCAAAATGATTCATACCCTTGGTAAATATGATCAAAGAAGGCTGTGAAAATTAATCTGTATCATCAATCCTTTACATATTTTATTTTAAAAAAAAACTAAAATCTAACCTTTCATTGGAGAATAAGAATTTAAAATGGGAGAGAAATCTCATTTAGGGCTGTGACGGTGGCAGATTTTTACCACCGCGGTGGTAATGGACCAACTACCACTGGTGGCGCGGTGTTGATATATAACTGAACACCCGGTTACATTTTTGGTACCAGGAGTGGGGTCATCTGACGGTTGGGAGCAGTATAGAGTTGAGCGTATTTTTGTTTTTTTTAATACGGTAGTGGCTGGTACTTGAGTTGCAGGACTCGCAGTGGGAGTGGTCAACTGTGCAGTGTTTGTCCAGCTGCTGGAGACGTCGGCTGGCAGTTTTGAGGCCAAGGGACGGGCTAGCTGGAGGAAGAGGAGACATCGCTGTTTGCTGTTGAATTACAAGTGTGACTGCAGGTCGGGAGCCAGTGACGTGTGTTCCGCAGAAGAGGAAGAGGGTGTCATATACACATTACGGACAGCATATCCTTTGAACTGAGAAACAAAGAGCATTTAACAAGGACTTTGTGGTGGTGAAAGAACTGTGAAAGACTTGTACATTTTCATCAACATGTCACAGCCGGAGGAAGAGGCTGGGGTAGTACATGGTGCGGCTAGTGCCTGGGGTACGGGTAATGTGCAAGAACAGATACAAGAGCTCAGTAGAAAGCATGCTGAAGCTATGGCAGCTATTGCCAACCTGAGTAGAGAACCAAATAGGTCCTATGTGTATGTGCCCAGAGAACGTCACATTCAGCCCTTTAGTGGCGATCTTAGCAAAGATGGTAGAAATGTGGATGAGTTTATTGAAGAGGTGGAAAGAGTACTGCTCGTAAGAAACCAGACACCTGAAGATCAAGCTGATTTTGTTCTTTCCCTGTTAAAAGGTGCTGCTGTAGAAGAGGTTAGGTTAAGGCAAGGGGGGCAGCCTCCACGAACAGAGGACATCTTCTTGTATTTAAGAGCGGCCTTTAGAGAAAAACGTAGTCCGGCCCAGCTATTACAGACATTCTACACTCGCAAACAGCTGGAGGGTGAAGACCTCCGTACATACTCTCATGCCCTTTCACAGATATTGAATACTGTTTTAAAGCAGTCTTCTAATGCCATTGCCAATGCTAATGTTGCTCTACGAGACCAGTTCATTGAGGGAGTCAGGGATGTAGCACTCAGAAGGGAACTTCGTAAGTTGGTAAGGGACAAGCCACAGTCCACTTTGATTGAAGTAAGGGATGAAGCGTTAATGTGGTCTCTTGAAGATATCAAACTACGTGCTAGTAAAGTAGCCAGTAATTGTAGTGTAAGCTCTGAGACTACAGAAGCTCAGTATGTGGCTATGGTGATGCCTGTAGCAAGCTCTGTTACACTTGATGATGTTCTGAAAGTAGTAGCAGAGCAGGGCAAAGCCATAGGGGAGTTAACTCAAGCTGTTCAGAGGCTGACTCTACACTGCCCTAAGCCCGAATCTTTAAATCGTCCTAAATCTACAATGCAGCCTAGATTTTCTGATGACGGCCAACCTATTTGCTTTAAGTGTAATGGCGTCGGGCACATAGCGAGAAACTGTGTGAGAAAAAACAAACCAGCTGTCAAGGACGATGAGTCATCCTCCTCACAGCAGGGAAATGCACACCCTCGGTCGCTATGAGCCAGGCGATGCGAGGGCAAGCTATTGGCTCAACTCACCTTGATTCAAATCGTGATCGACTACTCCGACATGCTGTGGGAAGGTGTCCGGTAGTCGACCTGAAAATTGGAGGTGTGAATGTGTCATGTCTGCTTGACACCGGGAGCCAAGTCAGTACAATTTCGTCTAAATAAAACAATTGAGCAAATGACCACGCGGTTGTCACGGCGACCGTCACAGCCCTAATCTCATTATGAAATAAATGTTTTTCTCTAATACACATTGGTCACAATTAATCATACCCTTTTATCCAATACTTTTTGCAACCCCCTTTTGCCAAGAGAACAGCTCTGAGTCTTCGCCTATAATGCCTGAAGAGTTTAGAGAACATCTGACAGGAGATCAGAGACCATGTTCCAAAGTTTGAGGTCGGTAAGATAAAAACAAAAACAAAATAAAATAATACTTTTATTCAGCAATGACACATTAAATTGAGCAAAATTGACAGTAGAGACTTTTACATTGTTTCAAAAAATTTCTTTTTCAAATGAATACCATTCTTTTAAACTTTTGAATAAATCAGCATGTTAGAATGATTTCTGAAGGATCATGTGACTTTGAAATATTCACTGGAATAAATTACATTTTAAAACAGTAACATACATTAAACAGAGAACAGTAACATGCATTTTAAAGGGTTAGTTCACCCAAAAATGAAAATTCTGTCATTAATACAATGCACAGCATCTCAGCACTGGTGTGAAATCACTGCATAAAGCTTCATTTGGCAGAGCGGTCACCTCTTAACACCCTTTACTGCTACAGTCCTGTTTGTGAGTTTACATACCCCTTGCAGATTCTGCTAAATGTTTATCATTTGTAAAAAAAAAAAAAAAAAAAAGATTTGAG
>NW_015640075.1:167392-175342 GCF_001515625.1 Sinocyclocheilus rhinocerous
ATGTGGACAACATCCGGATACAGGTCGCATGTTAATGCCAAGCCACTTATGTCACATGGATTATTTTACAGATCTCCTTACTACGTTTCTGGACTTGGGAACATTTCAGTTGCGTTGCTGTCTATGCAGGGTCAGACAGCTCTCAGATTTCATCAAAAATATCTTAATTTGTGTCCTGAAGATGAACGAAGGTCTTACGGGTTTGAAACGACACGAGGGTGAGTAATTAATGACAGAATTTTCATTTTTGGGTGAACTAACCCTTTAACAAAGAAAACAGTTTTGATCAAATAAATGCAGCTTTTGTTAGAGACTTATTGGCTTATTGTTATTGAGACTTATGTTAGAGACTCAAACAATCAGTAATGATACTCATTTAAGTTTTCATAATGTAATTACATAAAACTTTGCTTTCGTTTTGAGATGGACATCACTGAAACGTGTGTCACATTGATTTGATTCAGGAACAGATGTTGCAACTGTCAGACTGGTTCATCATTAACTCCCAAAAATTCATGAGTCTTCTTCGATGATTCATTAAAAAAGACCGCTTCTGACTACATTCACTATACTGAGACAGACAAGTACTTGCATTGAGTTCCTGCTCAAGTCATTCATTTGCTATATGCTTTCTTATGAGTAGAAAGGGTTAGCAAAATTAAAATATTCCCTCATCTATTATCTAATCCCACAGCAGTGACCTCTGACCTTGAATCACCACCCTCTGCTTTGTCCCAAAGGAGCAGAGCCCCAGTAACCAGACATCATTGGCTATGATGCAGGAGCCCCAGGAGGTTATGGAGGAGATTGTAACCATAGAGGAAGACCCCGGCACACCCACCTCTCATGTTTCTGTGGTTACCTCAGAGGATGGGACTACACGCCGTACAGAGACTAAGGTATTGCTGCTTACATCTGCCACATTTTCAAATGTCTTGTTTGTGCATATTATGACATTGTTAGATATGTAAATGCACACAAGTGCTCATTCATGCTCACATCATCTTGTGATGTTCTTTGCTGAAGTACTATAAAGAGACTCTTAGGAGATGAGCTGTTTTATATTTAGCTAAAGACTATATTCATTATTATATTAATATATTAATGAATATATTCATGCATTGTGTGAAATGTAGAATTATATCAAGAAGAAATAATAGGTCTTCTTGTTGACATTTTTACATGGGAAAAAAAATCTGTATTTGTATCAGTGATTCATATCACTGTTATTTTAGTTCTGTTAATATGCTATTATAGTGTTTATTAATATTTTGAGGTAGCTTATGTTTGTATTTTCTTCATTTAACTTTTTAATTTTAAAGTTTTATGCATTGTGTTATGTAATTTTGTCTTCTTTCTTTTTCTATTTTGATTTCATTTATTTTTATTTCGGGTTTAGTTTTAGTAATTTTATTTCTATTACTTCAACTTCACACTTATTTTATTTCAGTTAATTGGCAAGGCAACATTTATAATTTAAGGTTTTGTCAGTTTTAAGTTTTTAAAATTTTTATTTTTATTTCATTTTAGCTTTATTTCAATTAACACATTTTTTTGCTGTTTTATTTAAAAATAACAACACTGGTATAAACCTTTTGTCTAGATTAGTGGGAGGTGTTTTGATGTGGTTTACAGTAGTCAGAGGGTTCTAGAACAAGCTGGTGTTTAATTTCACCCAATCAGCTCTTTAGTGATCAGACAAAGGGATTAACATGACAGACTAGTGCTTCTTTACCAGTAAGACAGCTCAGCTGTTTTGAACCTGAGAGAATTTACAAAAATACACGATGACAAAATGACTAGGCTAGAAAGTTGAAGGCTTTCAAGATATAAAAATATTCTAAAGAGAAATATTCTCAGTAATAGTAAATAACTGTTTAGATCTATCCATTTATGTTGTAGTTTTCTAAGCCACACAGTCTTGATTTGCCTTTGCTTTTGTTTTGTTGTTTATAAAAGGACAATGTGACTAATATGAAGGTGAGTTAAAATCTCTCCCTCACATACGCTTTCTCACACACGCCTCTTGTCAGTCACCATTATTTGTGCCCATTGAAGCTCAACAATGCACAGCATCTCAGCACTGGTGTGAAATCACTGCATAAAGCTTCATTTGGCAGAGCGGTCACCTCTTAACACCCTTTACTGCTACAGTCCTGTTTGTGAGTTTACATACCCCTTGCAGATTCTGCTAAATGTTTATCATTTATAAAAAAAAAAAAAAAAAATTGAGAGAATAACACAATTTTAATATTAAATATTTTAATTTTCTCTAGCATTTTTGCCAAAAGCCCCAGTTATTTTCTGAGTCTGCAAGATTTGAGGGATCATACAAATTGCATTAAAAAAAAATACTGCCCTAATGATGCTATAGTTATGCCAAGCTGAATAAGCAAAGTTAGAAACATGAGCAGATGGATGTTTTGCCATATTGCTAGGTGAAGTATGTCGAAATGTAAACATGCCAGTTACAGATTGTTGTGGTGTTTTTTGTTCAGAAAGGAGTGCTGATAGCTTCTCGTTGCTATGGAAACACTGAAACCAAATGTTGCTTTGAGTGAACACAGAACGTTTGTTTGGAATACATGTGGTTCTAAACAGTTATGTTCTTTGATTGCAGAGTTGAAGGCACATATAAACATTGCATTTGGATTGCATTGTTGAATTTGAATTGAGGAAAAACATACAGTATGTAAACATACTATGGCTAGTGACTCAATGTTAAGATCCAGTTTGCCACTAGAAACAACTGAGGGACTCATTCATGATATTAAGAATATTATGTAAACTCTTTGTGTCATTTTAGTCCTTTTTTTGTCTTTTGTAACATACTTAAAGCTAGCATGAAATTCACAGTTTTCTAAATGCATCTTATTGTGTTGTGAATGATTTATCCATTCATGTAATTTTTTTTTTTTTAGCTCATAATTCTTAATCAGAATGTCTCAATTTGACCCAAGTTTGCATTTAAATTTACATCCATCTAATCAATAACTGATGGATAAAACCAAGTCCTCACTCAATTTGTTCAGACAATTACGATGTATGTCACAATATGGAAGAAAAGATCTGTCAATACTTCAATTTCATCACATCTTTAAGTATCTGTTGTGCTGCTTCTGAGGCAGTACAAATCCAAAAAAAAGATCTCTCTTATTTTTTAAAAAAACATCTTACACATTCTGCAAAAGGACATGTAAACTTATGTGAAAGGAATTATGTAAAGTGTACAATTCATATCAGTGCACACACAAAAACAAACAGCTTTATGCATGCACAAGCATTAACCAATGTGCACATAGAAAGAGCTCTGTTCTACAGTGTAACGCAACTGACAGTTGATGCATAGTGGGAGGAAGTGAAGGGTAAGGTATGATCTTACTGCTGCACTGTTTCTTACCGTTAGACCACTCACACATTGACAAACCTATGAA
Organism: Sinocyclocheilus rhinocerous; assembly: GCF_001515625.1. Taxonomy (NCBI): domain Eukaryota; kingdom Metazoa; phylum Chordata; class Actinopteri; order Cypriniformes; family Cyprinidae; genus Sinocyclocheilus; species Sinocyclocheilus rhinocerous. The sequence goes on from NW_015640075.1 coordinate 170,827, forward strand.
ACACACCTAAGGAATAACATCACAGAGCATGAAGCGCATGTGTGCGCACATGTGTGGGTCCTTCTGTCACATGTTAGTGTGTTTGGACTGACATCGGGGTTGTGGAGACAAGCTTATAGTCACATAAATACATCAACTCCAACCACAGAGCTCTGGGTATGTAGGATAAAATCTATGCGTTCTGTTACACTCTGGATGTATTTGAAACCAAAGTAAGTACCTTTATATTCACAGTCAGCATCAATGTACTTTCTAAAGAAAATGGCACCATAACATTATATCTAATGATCTTGATCAAATTCAGGTGAGCGGCAGAGATAACCAAGGAAATATTATGGCTACACTGCTTATTTATTAATAGAAATAGAATGATATGAATGAAAAATGGATATTGATGAATTAATTTACTTCATTCAGTCACTTCATCAGAAGCCTTTTTTTTTTTTTTTACGCCAACATTTGAACTGCATGCACAGGATTGTGGGATGTTGTAGGCAGCATAGACGTATACCATAATCCTGTGCATACAGAACAAAAAACGATTTGATGAAGGCACCTTAGTAGACGGGATGTTCAAACACGGATGTGCCTATAGATATGCAGTATACTGCTTACGAAGCCATCATTTTGCAGACTTTATTTTCAGTGGACATCCGTTGGTATAAAAGCTTATTTTAGAATAGCGAAATTGTTTTATACATAATGTTAAGTTTTCTTTAACTGTGTATAAATGGTTAGTTAGCAACATACAGTGATTTAAATAAAAACATCACAGACTGACTTATGTACTTTTCTAATGGAATGCTCAAAAGTTACTTAAAATTGTGTCTAATAAAATTTGCAGCCAAATATTATAAATAAATACATTTTTGAGAATTCCTTTAGTTGAAAAGTTAAACAGCTTATGTGTAGAAGGCTCAGATGAAATAATTTGTTTTTCTTCGGCTTCTGTGTTTTCTTCTCTTGGAAATCGTCCAGCTTCCTCCTGCTAGAGGAATGTTCTATTAAATGCTGGAATTACTCTTTTGTGAGGGACAAAATGAGACAATAAAAATAATATCTTGTCTCAAAGGCATTCTTATGTTTTCTTGTTTAGCCAGATAATTCATATCAAAAATTAATTCTCTGGCTCAGTTTGTGTTTTGGACTGTTCTGAACTGTTAACAAGGCTTCATGGGAAAAGTCATACTTTTTAAACAGGCTTTCATTTAACAGTTTCCCTTTCATTCCTGTTAGAAGACTTGACATTTCCATATCATTGTATACTTTTCCAACTCATGCCACCTGAACTAACATACTTCCACTGTAGGTGACCAAGGTGGTTAAAACCATCACACGCCGAACCTTTCAGCCAGTGATCCTGACAGAGTCCAAACCATCTCCATCTACAGCAACACCATCTGAAACAAAACCAGTAAAGAGTGCTTCTGGTTGACGTGTCTCTGCCTCCCGTCTTTCATCTCACTAACTGTGTCTGTAACTCACAGCTGGTGTGGCAGTGGTCTGTAAAACTAAATACCAAGGAGATAGTAAAACCTATATAGAACTGTAAAATCTGGCCATGACGCCTGCATGTACCTTTTAACAGGCGAACATTAGTAAACGCAGCACCCGCTGTAGATAGACACCTTTCATTAGAGGTAACAGTAGCTTTGGTGGTTAAGCTTAGTGTAAATATAAGCATCAGTGTCCTATCTTTTTTTAAAGTCTTTAAACTTGTCCGTGTTTCACACATAATTTCAATAAGCTTTTTAAAGTCAACATGAAATACTGTTTGCAATTTATATGTGACCCTGGATCACAAAACCAGTCATAAGGGTAAATTTTTTGAAATTGAGATTTATACACCATCTGAAAGCTGAATAAATAAGATTTCCATTGATGTATGGTTTGTTAGGATATGACAATATTTGGCCGAGATACAACTATTTGACAATCTGGAATCTGAGGGTGCAAAAAAATCAAAATATTGAGAAAATTGCCTTTAAAGGGGTCATATGATGCTGCTAAAAAGAACATTATTTTGTGTATTTGATATTGCTGCAAATATACCCCAGCGACTTAAAGGGTTAGTTCACCCAAAAATAAAAATTAGGCTTTTTTTTTTTTTTAATTAGTGCTTTACTCACCCCCGATGCATCCTAGGTGTATATGACTTTCTTCTTTCAGACGAATCCAGTCGGAGTTATATTAAAAATTGTCTTTGATCTTTCAAGCTCTATCGTTGTACTCAGCGGGTGTTGCATTCCTTCTGTCCAAAAGACGTGAAATTTCTTACAAAAATGCATCGATTCGCTACAGAAGGCCTTTGTTCACCCCCTGGAGCCGTGTGAGACACTTTTTTTTTTTGTGGAAGGGTGCTTTTTATTTCACGTCTTTTGGACTGAAGGAATGCAACACCCGCTGAGTACAACGATAGAGCTTGAAAGATCAAAGACAATTTTTAATATAACTCCAACTGGATTCGTCTGAAAGAAGAAAGTCATATACACCTAGGATGCATCGGGGGTGAGTAAAACACAGCCTAATTTTTATTTTTGGCTGAACTAACCCTTTAAGACTGGTTTTGTGGTCCAGGGTCACATATAAAAAAATATTTATAAATATGTAAATAAATATATTATTATTGATGAATTTATTATTGAAATATTCATATTTTGATGACTTTTTTTATTTGGAAAAATGTGCAGCAACGATCTATTCACAATAAGTTTTTTTTTCAAGCAAATTTTAATATCATGCCGAAGAAATTGCATCATAGACGCACACGTCTGTAGAGCTCATGTGACTTATGAAAGCCCTGTTGATGAACTGATGATTTCTCTTCAAAAACTCCTGCATTCTAGAGGCGGATGAAGCACAACCATCTACCTAGTGTGTCATCTTAAACAGTATAGTAAGAACCCATACTGTTCAGAAATCAATGGTGAAACATGATTTCTGCATCTCACATTGGTGTCTGCTTTAACATATTAACTTAATGTGTGGGTGTTAAGGGGTGATCACACTGACAGTGACACTGACAGAAACGGAGCAACTTTGAGACAGCATGAGACAATTGCAAATGCAACAGAGAAGCAACACTGGCAACAACCAGTAGGAGTGCAGACAGTTCGCCTTACAGCTGCACATGTAATTCACCTCATGAATACAGTTGGATATTGCAATCGAGTGTAAATGCCTACTTGCAAACAACCGTAAAGCAGTTTGTCGACCTCCCCCAGTTAAATTGCCATCAGTGAGATCGTTGCTTTGATCTTAATGATGTTTGTTAAAATTACAGTAACTGCTGTTCCCCAAAAAAACTGTGTACTCCAATGGTTAAACCCATACTGGAGTCTGTAAAGGTGAACACGCTGTGACTGTAGTTACTGATCTTTTCCCCCTTTAGACATAGACACATCCCTTGAGATATTACGCACTGACAACTGGCCATGTGGCTTGTAAGGGTTCACACACAAATTCAAGCAGTCATGGTTCATCTCCAATGACGATTAATTTTTATCAAGCTCATTCATTTCCAAGATGAATTTACAGGCATGGACAAAATAGCCAATTAATTGCTTTGCAGAATTCACTGAGCAGCAAATTGGTTTCTGTATCAGCACTGAAACTTCAGGAGCAGCAGCACTCCATCCTCTTGACAGGCAGACGTTTTGTAGAATAAGGGACTGGATTAGCACTCGGAGGGGAATAGTGATTTATTTAAGTTGAGTCATAAAGATGTCAGTGCTCTGTGATAGACACAGGGAACTAGAACATCACTCAGGTCCATGTAGTCTGGTGGCAGTTCTTATGTTGATCGATTTAGCTGTTGTCATGTGCACTGTTCTCTTTTAGTATGTGGTAATGGTTTACTTTAAGGTTCCTCAACAGAGAGTGTTGAAGTTAGTCCTTTATTTAGTAAAGAAGTTTATCAAGTAGGGCTGTGCGATTAATCGAAATCGTCATAAAATCGCGATTTGAGCTTGCGCGATTTCTAAATCACTTTATAGCACGATTTTCCGCGCCCCCGACCTCCCGCAGTATGCTATCCGAACCAATCAGAATGCAGCGTGCCTAAATGGAGCACGAGAACAGAACAGACAGGGCGGGCATACAAACGTAACGCCAGGTTCACACACTCCGTCTGTGGTGCGTATTTTTTCCGCGCCCATGTTAACGGATCAGAGCGTTCACACTGCACGCGAGTAGTGTAGTGCGCTCCAGGAGCCATGCTGCAATCGTTTCCACACTGAATCTATTTCTGCTGTGCTGCACGCACTGAATTAAAGTGACAGCGCATTATTCGCGGTAAAAATTAACATGGATTGACACGGAAATGTAGTAATTACACCATAAATGCATATAATTAAAGTCTACTGTTACCGCATACACATACTGTATACGCACTGCAGACGGAGTACGTGTGAACTTGGCGCAACAAAATCTAGTTCAACATCTGAGGCAACGCCACAAAGAGCTCTATGACCAATGCATGGCAAAAAAAAATCCCTGGACACGGGATTTTTATTTT
>NW_015640075.1:175449-191594 GCF_001515625.1 Sinocyclocheilus rhinocerous
TTAAACAAAGTTGTATTTATTGAGTGTAAGCGTGAATGTCTATGAAAGATTGTATTACTGTACTGTGATAAAAGAGAATCACAATGCTGAAAAAGCATTTTCAGAAACCACGTTTGGATTTGAAATCAAAATAATGGATAAATGTTGTGTTTGTGGTAAACAGCCGCGGATCAGGAGCGGACTGCAAACACGTCCTGTGCGAAAGCAAAATGAGTCTGTGCTGCTACCGCACCGCATACACATACTGTATACGCACTGCAGACGGAGTACGTGTGAACTTGGCGCAACAAATCTAGTTCAACATCTGAACTAATCAAAGAGCTCTATGACCAATGCATGGCAAAAAAAAAAAAAATCCCTGGACACAGGCTTTTTTTTTTCTGCCATATGTCTATTCTAGAGACATTTTGTTACACCTTCACTTAGTGATTATTTTGCCTTATGTCTGTTCTAGAGACATGTTACAGCTTTTTGATAAACCTCTAATTGGTTTTCTTTTGGAAATATGTTTCAAATTCACACAATGCATTTATGACTGTGAAGCATGTCTGTGTGTGTCAAAATCGTGATTAAAATCGAAATCGAAATCGCAAAATTGATCATCACACTGAATTCATTAATGACTGCAAAGCATGTCTGTGTGTGTCAAAATCGTGATTAAAATCTAAATCGTTAAATTGATCAAAGAAATCGCGATAGGTTTTTTTTGTCCATATCGCACAGCCCTATTATCAAGTCAAATCAATGGCTGTCATGTGTGCCACATTACAGCAGCAGCAGTTCTTGTTGACAATGAAATGTGACCCCATCAGTCAAGAAAGTTTAGAGAGAAATGATCTATTTAAGAATAATAGTAAATGTTCAAATAAGAACTAATGTTCGAAATGGCAAACTATTTTATTTAGGTTTGTAAACAAATATCAGCTGTGAAATAATTTTCAGATTTTTCTTGAATATTTTTTAAAATATATACACTACCGTTCAGAAGTTTGGGGTCAGTAAGATTCTTTCAAGATTTTGAAAGTAGTCTCTTATGCTCACCAAGGCTACATTTATTTGATAAATAAATACTGAAAAAAAATAAAATAATAATATTCTGAAATATTATTACAATTTAATATAACTGTTTTATATTTTAATATATTTATTTATTTGAAGGCAACGTTGAATTTTTAGTAGCCATTACTCCAGTCTTCAGTGCCATGAGATCCTTCAGAAATTATTCTAACATGCTGATTTAGTGCTCAAGAAGCATTTCTTATTATTATCAGTGTTGAAAACAGTTGTGCTACTCAATATTGGAAACCATGATACTATTTTTTTCAGGATATATTGATGGATGGAAAGTTTAAAAGAACAGAATTTATTTATAAAAGATTTTTTTAAACATAAAAGCTTTTACTGTCAGAAAGTTTTGATGAATTTAATGTGTCCTTGCTGAATAAAAATAATAATTTCTTTCAAAAATGTAATATAAATCACAAATTTTTGAATGGAAATGTATAAAAAAAAATCCAAGATGATAACTGGACAGCTTTTAATGTTGACAAGTCTTGTAACAAAAACGTAGCATGTGAAATGTTTTCTATAACTAAATATAACATTAGTCCCTCAGTTTAAGTAGTAAAGTAAGTTTGTTGCTGCTAGGGAAACGTAACCGTTAGCAAAGTTTTTGTGATGAGAAACTTTTGTATCAATTAGTGGTGGGCGGTATGACCAAAAATTTGTTTCACGGTATTTTTCAAAATTATACCGGTTTCATGGTATAATTTTTTTCATTTTTCCATGCATGACCGGGTGTTAACCATATTTTCTACTGATTGAGAGAGGAAATACTGCAGCATATTGACTTAGAATGCCCTATTTTACTGTCATGATGAGTGAATATTGTCAAAAAATACCACACTAAATACTAGTGACTAAACACGACCCCTTTTAATACATGTTAACCAGGAGTCACTCTCATTTATAATCGCGGCATCGTCTGATAAAATCAACATGCATCTACACTAAAGAGTGGCTATGCGGTTGTTTTGGCTATATTACTTTTTTGTCTCATGTAGCGCACTGCCTGCGTCTGAGTAATAAAAATTTTTTAAAAACGTGCATGTGATATTAACAGACGAACTATGCTCATATTTATAATTCCAAACAATCAGTAAGCGACAGGTGCTAGGAAACGCTGTTTTGTACTCATTTATTGACGAGTCGGCTGCAGTGCGGCCAACTGAATGTGTTGCTTCTCTGCTGCTCACTGCACAGAACAGACGCCGAGAGAGGTGACACTTCTCCGGGAAAGTCAGTTCGTGGGACAGCACTGGCGAAATCTTCCAACTGAACCATAGCTAAGGTTTATCCAAAAAAGTGGCTAGGTTTGTCAGTATGAATATTCTATGGAAAAAAGCCGCTAAAAGGGTCTGAAATGTGCTAAATCTAGTGCTAAAGTCACGCTTGTGTGTGTGTGATGCGGGAGCTGATGGCAGGGGTCGGTGGATATTTGTGGCAGTCAATGTGGATATTGTGGATGAGTTCTTCTGTCATCACGTTCTAGGTCAATGTGGATATTGTGGATGAGTTCTTCTGTGTCATCACGTTCTATTAGTTCTACAGCTTCAGTTTCGGAACTTTCACACTTAGTAACACATACAGCTGTTCCCTCACCACAGTGCAATGGTGAAAAGGGACCCCTTTCAAACAGTGTCGCGTTCCGAACATTGTTTAAGCGACATACACCGGTATTGCGGTGTTTTAAAAAATCATATCATAACAAAAATAAACACTGGTATTTGGTATGAACCGGTATACCGCCCAGCACTAGTATCAACTACAACCAAGAACCCACAACCCTTATATTTTCAGTTCCCGCTGTTTCATTACTAATGAACACAAAGCCTTTTAAAAGACTGGAAAAGATTTTCAGTCATTTCACTGCTACTCAGCCAGCTCACAGTGTGACATCCACTTCCTTGCTGATATTAGACCACTAAGTCAGTGTGCTGCATTTCACTCATAAATGCCTTTGGTTGTTTTGGCTGCTATGATTTGAGCAATCTGACATAATGGCTGCATTTTGAATGGCCCTCATATCACGTATTAGCCATGCAAAAGGCATCTAAGACAGGAAATGTCTCACTCTAGTTCTGCATAAAAAGCACAAACTTTCATTTAAATTATTATGACTTGAAATTTTGCTAACTCTGTTGGTTTTTCCATCATCTTAGGTCACTAAGATGGTCAAGACAGTGACAACACGGACAGTTCGACAGGTGCCACTGGGTCCCGATGGCCTTCCTCTTCCAGAGGGCTCATCTCCACTGGGAAGCTACACTGACTCCATTGACCGGCGCTACATGAAGAATGGCGAGCGTTTCATCACACCCCAGGCCACTTCCACCCTCACACGCTCATACAACAATTACAGCGACTCCTACAATGATGCTCCAGACAGTCAGTTTCGCCATTACGCCCTTCACGATGGATACGGAGACATGCCCAACAACTATGGAAGTCTGTCTCGTGGAGTCAATTACAGGCCCTATCAACCCTACATGCCCACCGGTGGATACCGGCCAGAGAACAGCTACACTCTCCCCATCCGCAAGGACGACTATGGCCATGTGGCCCAGCCTCAAGTCCCAATGGGAAGTAGCACTGTGGATCTCAATCGCTCTCAGCCTGAGCGCTTCCAACCCGAACCCTATGGCCTGGAAGACGACCGCCGCAGTCTAGGCCCAGATGACGAAGAGCCGTATAACCTAGAGCCTGATTATTCCACAGCTAACCGCCGCACACTGCCCGGACGTACCATTCGAGAGCCATTGCGCAACGGCCCCCGCGTGAGGTAGGAATCGTGCAGTTGATTTGGTTTATTAGCTTGAGCTGCTGTGGGTTTTGTCGATGATTGTGAGCAGCTTTGATGTGATTGCCTATTGAAGGGATTCAAATGCTCCAGCTCTTGAGAAGCACATAGATGCAGGTTCTTCTTTCACATAATGGAAGGTTATTGCACCGCAGAACTGGCTTTCAATGTCCAACAAGATATCAAGGAGCACTGGTAAATTATTAACTATTACATAAAAAACTATAATATTATAGCTGTAACTATAATTACTGATTAATTTTATTAATTTATTATTAATAAATTTTGTATTTTATTATTCAGTATGATACCAATAATGCCATGAAAATGTGGAATTAGACAAAATTATAATAATCTTTATTCCTAATTGGTACAGTCTGATACTGGATGAAATACATAAAACTATTTATTATGTTATATTTATATTTTATATACACACACACACACACTCACACACTGAAAAAAATAACTTTGTAGTGTTGTAAAATATATTAAATTAACCATCATTAGTTCTACTTGTAATATTAAATTTCAAGAAGAACAACAATTTTCTAAGTAAAATGTGCACATTTAATTCATGTAATTAATGAACTGCGTGGGAAGAGTAACTATTCTATATCTACTTGTAATATTTACATGTTTTATAGTCATTGCACATAAATCTAGAAATATTGAGTAGCCTGAATTTTAATCTAAAAGTATACCGTACTTAAATCCGCCAATGCGTGTTTGGACAAGACGCGCTTTGAATCAGAGAGGGACGGTTGGGCTTGTCATGGAGGTGATGCATGGCTGGATTTTCTCATGTTTAAGGTAAGTTTGCCTTTCTGTTTTAGATTTCTGATTTGTAATACATTGCTCCGTGTGCATTTCGATAGTTTGATTCTTGTTTACTTGACTCATTATACATCAGCGTTCATCTTACTCACATAACCTCATTAAAGTTAACTTGCATGCGGTCACAGTGAGTGATATTTCAATGAAAATGTTTTCAATAGTTTAGAGATTCACAAAGTAAAAACTTGAGCACGATTGGAAATTACTGGAAATGATTAAACGTTGTAACTGCTTGCTAGCTAACGTTACTAAAATAAAGCAATTGCGTAGTATAGCATAAGGTTAGTTTCTGTTATTTCAAACACTCGACTGACGCAATAGAGTGAGGTTAGAGCCACAACATTGTAGTAATCCCATAAATTGTCGTGTTTTGTCGCTATGCTACGCTAACATACTACCTAACCCTAAAGTACCTGTTGCCACCAGTGATTGTTTTATAGGACTAATGTTGAAAAGTGTGAATAGAAAGTGGTTAGTAAAAGTGTTTTATGCTTCTTCATGATGGTATTTAACTTGTAATTTGTTGGTTAAAAAGCAAAGTCTTATGAACACACTGCAGAACAAGCCAGAGTTGAGGACTATATAGAAGGAGTGATTGGTCTAATTCTAATATTCAGGCTAGACTTGTCATAGCACTTACATATTATTGCTCTTTTGTTGGATTGATTGCTTTTATTGTCCTCATTTGTAAGTCGCTTTGGATAAAACCGTCTGCTAAATGACTAAATGTAAATATAAGTATAAATCTATTCATACTGTAGATTGCATGATATAACATTATTGTTGTTATTTTTACCTGTTCTTCACTGCATAATATAACATTGTGGTTAAATGTTTTAGATCATTGTTTTAATATCACAAATTGTGTCTGTTCATTTACAGGGTGACCTAACTCCAATACACACTTGAGGTGTGGGGAGGAAGACAGACTGATGGCTTTCATGTTAGATGCAGTTTTGGTTATATCAATACTACCTAGCTCTGTCAGGTTAAAACCTCATCTTGTTCTGTTTAAGTAATTTATTTCTATATTTTATACCTCCTGGGGTCGAAACTGTGTATGGTGGAGCAAATGCAGTTTATGTTGGTAATGGAGATTGAATTGTATTACAGAACAGCAGACACTTGAAGTAGCATTCAGTCATACTTTACTTTTTATTCATTTTATTCACTATTTTTTATTCACTTTGATTCACTTTTTATGTTGGAAAAATAAACTATTTAATTCTATTTTAGTTGTGTGATTTGTGATAAAGGTATGCAGTCATGGCCAAAAGTTTGGGCAGTGACATAAATTTTGTGTTTTGCAAAGTTTGCTGCTTCAGTATTTGTAGATTATTTTTTCCACATGTTTCTATGGTATACAGAAAAACAATGATAAGCATATCATAAGTTTTAAAGGCTTTTATTGGCAAAAAAATATAATGAGTAAATATTTGCAGTGTTGACCCTTGTTCTTCATAACCTCTGCAATTCGCTCTGGCATGCTGGATATTAGCTTCTGGGCCAAATCCTGACTGATGGCGATCCATTCTTGCCTTATTAGTTCTCGGAGTTGATCACAATTTGTGGGCTTCTGCTTGTCCACTTGCCTTCTTTCTTTATCACTCTTGCTTTGTGACATGGTGCTCCATCATGCTGGAAAATGCACAGATCATCACCAAATTGCTCATGGATGGTTGGAAGAAGTCGCTCTTGCAGGATGTTTTGATACCATTCTTTATTCATGGCAGTGTTTTTGGGCAGAATTATAAGAGAACCCACTCCCTTGGTTGAAAAGCAACCCCACACATGGTTGGTCTCAGGATGCTTCACTGTTGGCACGTCACAGGACTCATGGTAGCGTTCACCTTTTCTTCTCCGAACAATCGATTTTCCAGATGTCCCAAACAGTCGGAAGGGAGCTTCATCAGAAGAATAACTGGTCATTTTGTGTCAGGATCAAAAAACAGTGACATGTGTTTTGTTTTTTTTGTGAAAAGATCATTTTTTGGCCAATGAAGCTTTTAGCAATTATTTAAAATGCATCTGATCACTCTACACAATAATCTAGAAACAATGTGAATGAACACCACAACAGCTTAAGCAGCAAACTTTGCAAAACACAAAATTTATGTCACTGCCAAAACTTTTGGCCATGACTTGTAGACCAGAGGTTCTCAACGCTGGTGCTCGAGGCGCTTAGCTTGTTCAGGTGGTTGATTAGGGTTAGACCTAAACTCTACATGAAAGTTGGAACCCCTGGTATAGACAAAATGAATATAGTTTATGTGGTTATGATAATCAAAAAGAAATTAGCGATGTTTACATAATCATAGGGAGTAATATATATTCATAAAACAAAGTAAATGGAAATCTCGAACAAAAATTATATAACAAAATCTACTTATTTACTTCAGTAAACAGAGATTTACTTAATATTTTGATAAATGCAAGGTAAATGCAAGGCATTATAAAATAAAGTAAAATAATAAATAAACTTTACTTAATTACTTTAAATAAACAAAACTTCCTAACTAAATATAATTAAGCAATTAGATTTGATTTCTTCATGAATATTAATTTCAGTAGTAAGTAGATTTTACTTGATGATAGCAAGTACTTGATATTAGAGCATTAAAATGTACTTCAAATGTGTTAGTGCAAATTGTTCCGAGAATTTTTTCAAGTTATTTTTTTCAGTGCGCATGTGTGTGTAATTTAGTAAATGTGTAATAACATATTATTGTTGTGTCTGATACTGAAAAATGGCATGAATGGCACGAGACCAAATTAATTTATATCCCTAACAGTCTGATATTGGTACAGTCTGATATTGGACGGATGGATGGATGGATGGATGGATGTTGAAACTAGAGATCGCACACTTTTCTTGATTGTTTTGCTAACATGTGTTTGTGCTATAGAGTTAAGTGAGGTCTCAGTTTTTTCTCCACCCCTAAATGTTCTTCCTCTTCAGCTGAGTGACCTTTGCTTTCACAACCAAAGACAATTGAAAACTATTTTCCTCCTTAAAATAGACGAATTTTCGGTTGTTCTGACCGCAGCTTGCTCTTTGCAGAGATTAGAAAATGAAAAGCACATGACAGTTGACATACAGCAGAGGGGCTGCATATGTGTAATGAAGAGCTCTTCTTTTTGATTAGTGTTTTCTTTCTTTATGTTAGATGAAGACAGCACATTTTTACAGTATTTTTATCTTCTAATACAGAACAGGGAGGAAAGGAGAGATGTTGTTATCGTGAAACATATTATCCTTGTCATACTCTAGTCAATATCAGCACATTCCTCATTATGAGGATCTGTAGGAGTTTTGACAGTCCTGTGTGTTGCAGGAAACACAGTTCCTTTTTTGTTTTTCGGCCCATAATGTATTTGTGTACATCTGTGCCAAAATTATAGTGTAATTAGTAATGATGTCACCCCTCTTACTCCAAATGTCAAAGTATTGCATTTTGCATCCATCATTAGCATTCCCATAATAACACATGCTGACAAAAATCTTACTAAAGAATGTGTAAAATGAATATGTTAATTAGAGCTTATTGCTTTGCAGTTTGGAAACCCCCAATTATAAAACAGCCAAAATTGCGACATTTAGCAAAGAAATGGTGGGCAGTGCCGTGTTTGCATGGATTAGACAGTTACTGTGCATTTAATTGGTTTCACCGACTCGAGATCTCTTCTTTATCTTTATTTCTCTATCTCGGTGGAGCTGTTGTTGTCAGAGTGATTAATAGTCTCTGGTAAAAACTGCCAGACAAACGGGGCATCTCGTCTCCAGCCATATCTCTAATGGTTCATCTCTCCTTGGCTGAGCTTCCCTGCACCTGCCACCAGTGCCACAGCAGAGCAGCCATAAGGTCGTCATACACAAATCTCCCTGGAGACCACCAGGGACCACTTCCTCTATGTGCACATGTTGAACTGACAACAGTTATATAGTGTAGGCAGAAAGAGAAAAAATATTCCATCCTTTATATGGAAGTTTAGTCATGGGACTAAAGACTGAAAATCTGAGGTGGTAAAAAGTATTATATAGTAATGTAGAGCAGAATAGAGTTCTTATTTAATTCTAGGCTTGCCGCGATAGACGGTGTTGACGATGATACCGGTGTTAAGCCGCAACACCGGTTACGTCACTTGCCCACCGCGTCACCGACCCCCACCGTCGTTTTGATTTTTTATAGTAATAAAAATCATTTAGTTCAGTAAAAGAACAGACACTACAATTAAAAACTGAAATACTATATATTATATTTGTTTTGTTAATGAAAGTTCTATGTTTTATATATACGCTAAAATGAGTTTGACGTTGTATTTTGTTGTTGCATTCAAGCAATTGACGCCGAACTGCCGCTATTTGAAAGTTAAAAGTAAAAGGGCAAACCGCTTTTTAAGCTATTTAAAAGCGAAATTTGTTTTGTTAATAAAAGTTCTATGTTTTATATATAGGCTAAAGTGAGTTTGACGTTGTATTTTGTTGTTGCATTCAAGCAATTGACGCCGAACTGCCGCTATTTGAAAGTTAAAGTAAAATGGGCACACCGCTTTTGCAAGCTATTTAAAAGCAAAGGAAAGCGAGGAAAAGAGGGAACGCCCCGCCCCCGCGGTGATACCGGTATTACCGGTGTTGTCACACGTCGATTAACCGGTGGGAAAATTTCCTCACTGTCACAACCCTATTTAATACCAGTTTCGTTTTCAAAAAATATTGAGTTAATTGTTTTCGCATGTTTTCACATTCTTCCTCTTGTGAAGTGGAATATAATGCTAAAATATAGAGTTTCTGAATCTACAGAGAACATTCAGAGCAATCAGTGTGGTCTGATTCCCAAACAAATGAATCTTGTGAGATGTTTCTTTTTTAGGAAATCAAAAACATGCAGCACTGCCAGTGTAGTCTTGATTCCCAAACGATTGATTGTAATGAGTTGGTTCTTTTTAGTGAATCAAACGCTTACAGTGCAACCAATGTACTGTAGTCCGATTCCTGAATATATACCGCAACCATTGTAATTTGTTTCCAGTAGAAATGACTGTAATGAGTGGTCTCTTCCTTTTTTACAAGTGCTTATTTTTTAAAAGTATTGGAAGAATCACTAATGGAGCTGTTGAACAGTGTTTAAAGTTTAATTTGACCCCTAGTAATTTTTGAAAAATGTTTGTTATGTTGGTGTTTTTCAATTAAACATGAAGACAATACTGTAATTGCTTAATTCCCTATAGTGTTGTGTGTGTGTGTGTGTGTGTGTGTGTGTGTGTTTGTGTGTGTGTTTTTAATGGTACCGTGGTATTTTGGGGCATTTCTATGAAGAACTGTACCTTACAGTGCAATAGCAACTGTGATTGTTTTTAAATTTTGTATTATTTATTGTGATTCATGATTTATTTATCCTTTTCAGATTTGTCAAATGAAGTGAAAGATCTGTTTCTTTTTTCTCACATGAATCCAGAAGTAATAGTTAATCCACAAAGTAATTGCTCATTGTATTAGTGGATATTATAATATTTTCCTCTTTTTCTATTCGGAGGCATAGGCATTTATCCAAAAAAATCTAGAAATAAATAATTCAGAGAAAGGAAATGGTGGGAGAGCAAAATGGATGTAGAAATGGGCACATAACTATGTAGTTTTTGCTGGCAACAAACAAAAACACAGACACACATATTTCTGGAACATGAAGAACATTTGGCTCATTATCGAGGCATTGAATCTGTTGTAATAACTTCAGAGCACCACATCTAGTGGAAGAGCATCATGTCTAGTTGAAGTGCTTTCACGTGTTATGAATACACTCGTACATACAATGGCAGCAATTTAAATGCAAATCTTGACATTCCCATCGCTCAGTCCACAGGGTTTAGCATGCATCTGAACTGTTTAAATAATTTCAATTTGCAAAGCCCTCAATGTTTGTTCGTGTGTGTGTGTGTGTGTGTGAGAGAGAGAGAGAGAGAAGGAAAGAGATGAAACTGTCTGTACAATAGCAGTGTTATGAACAATAATTTTGAACCCTCTCACTGTCTCAAAGTGATCTGTTCTTCTGGTCATATCCATTTTCAATCTGCACCTGACAGCATTGTGGCATCTTTCTAATGGGTTCTGGCAGAAGCATTTTGGCACAAAATGATTTTTGGCTGAAATTCATTATTTACTCACCTTTATATGGTTCCAAACGCATATTATTTTCTTTTGTGTTACAAAAACATGGATATTTTTAAGACTTTTGTATGGTCTTGTCTATACAATTACATTAACCAAGGCTGTTAAAAGCATGATAAAAAGTAGTCATGATAGTTGAAAGCTAATAGCATAATAGCTTTGTGTGAGGACCATAACTAAATTGGTCTTCAAATTAAAAGTTATTATTCACTAATAATCTTCCTCTCCAACTAGCTGTTAATTCCGAAACTGTAAACAGATCATTGAATCAAGTTGATCACTGTCTGATTCCTGAACAAATCGTTCATTTTGATTTGTAAGCCAAATCAATCAGTTCATTGAAAAGAATAGACTAAAAAGAAGGACTCATTCACTGATGCTATTCTTGACTTGAGTTTAATTCACTGATTCATTGATCCGGTGGTCACTGTGAACTATGTATGGACAAGAGCTGAGAAAAATTCCTCTTTTGTGTCTCACAGAAAAAAATAACCACATTCAGGTTTGGAGCATCATGTTGGTAAGTAGGTAGTTATTCATGAACTGTTCTTTTAAGAGGTGCCTTTATATGTAAATGCTGTCTGGCGGTGATGCAGCGTGAAGCTGCGTTTGGTTTTGGATACAGCATATGTCCATCCCTTTTTATTTCTAGTGGCATCCACCGGATTTGGGTAAACCAGCAGCATAAACTTCAAATTACCACTCTTAATCAGTGCCTAGGGAGTCTGAGAGGTTACGCTCTGTTTTCTGTTGTATAAATTGAGGAATACCGTTTTGTGTAAGCTGACCCGATCTTTTCAATCTCAAGCTTAGTTTTGGGTGAAAAGGACTTAAAATAAGATGCTGCTGCAGAGTCATTTTTAGTCCAGTGCTTAGCTTGACTAGTGGATGGAAGAACCATCTCAGTTCCAGTCAGACAGCTCTCTACTGTTTCTAGAATGTCTTGGAACAGTTAAAGACTTTAGAATGCCGTTTTCTGGGTGTGAATAACAAGATGAGATGACTCCAATAAAGGTTGGAAGAGACGATGTCAGTAAGTCACTCTGTAAATCATATTATACTTGGCCATACACACCATCAAACATGAGTCGTGCTGGCTAAGCCTGTGTGTCCTTTCTGTATTAGCTGTTCTGGTTAATTATTTGGATCAGCATGAGTCTTGGTGGGAAGAGTATTGAACTGTTTAACTAAAGTAGAAATAATGTATCCTGAGTGCCAGCCGTGTTAATGTTGGTTTGCCAACAGGTCTGGCACTGGTCGCAATTCAGACATTACGTCAGTCAATGATTATTTCATCATTCTGACACTAAATGCCTCTTGGATGGCATTTCCAAAGCAATAAAATGCTTCCAAATGTACCATGTGGTCAGTAACTACTCTCTTAATTTGCATGAAAACTGTTGGCATGTTACAATAATAAAACAAATGGTGATGGTAATGAATGATGACCAGAGCTGGTCGTTGCAGCAGTGTTCAGTGAACTGCAAACCGACATTAGAATTGAGAAGAGGAGTAGTAGTAGTTTATCATTATGTCAAAATCTGCTAAGTAATTTCACTCAGTGGCCAACTTGGAGATACCACATTGACCGTTCAATTTCTCCCATTAACTTTTCCACAACTTAGACTGTCCCTGATTACATTTGACTAAACACATAGGAAACATGATTGGCATAATTGGTCATATTTTAATTTACTAAAGGACTAAGTGCTGCTAGAAGAAACATTCTAGAAAAACATATCTATGAACTCTGAACAGGGAAGGATTAATGCACGGGCCTACCGGGCACGTGCCCAAGGCACTAGACCAGAAGGAGGCCCAGCCGAAATACCGCTCCTCCCAGAACGTGATTTCAACTGTGGGGGACAGAGGTGTCATGCCCATTCAGACAGAGGGGGCACGTGGCCCCTCAGATTTTTGAGCCAAGTGATTTTCAAAAGACAAATAATAGCCGAATAATATTTTTTTATATTTAATACAGAACGTTATATTATATTTTATCATTAGTTTATCATTATGTCTAGAACATTCAATGCGACACATCAGCAGCTGCTAAATTCAAAGCTGCGTTCGCGCTTTGGCTGGTGCTGAGGCAGAGACAGACGCGTTTTTACAGCGCTGAGCATTATAACCAATCACACATGATTCTGTTGAGCTTATGAATTCAATGGCCAATCAGAGGCGTTCAGATGAGTCATCGCTGAAACAATGGTGTTTTGTTCAGTGCGCGCGCTCGCTGACTGAATTCTGCTCTCTGGCGAATTCTCTCATCAGAAACAACAAAGTGCAGATGTGCGTATGATGTAAGTAAAATATTCATTTCACAGTGTAAACAGCTTCAGTGATTATAATGCGAGTTTTTGAGAGTGCTTGAACTCTGGCTAGACGGAAGTCAATGATAATGTTCTTTGATAATGTAAATGTTCTTTGCTCTCTTTCTGTACAATGAAAGTGTTATAATTAGTAATAGTAACTTACAATGTTTTTATTAAATTCACGCTAAATACAAAAGTATTAAAAATATTTTATGGCATGACACCCATATCTGGTACTTAAGTAAAAAGATGGGTTTTATGCATAATTAATAGATAACGCTAACATCAGGATATATATACTTTGCCCATCGCCCATTATACAGTAGATCATCTAACATGATCTATAAAGGTGCAAAATGCATTTACATACACATATTTGAGAATCGAGATTCTCTAATAAAGATAATTAAATTGAGGAAAACTTTTCCACACGATTACATTAAGTATTTTCAGCAGCTAACAATATATTTGAATGGATTTACTATTTTATTCATGTTGTGCAAATTTAACTTAAAGGGGTCCTATTATGCTTTTTCACTTTTTCAACTTTAGTTAGTCTGTAATGTTGCTGTTTGAGCATAAAAAAGATCTGCAAAGTTGCAAAGCTCAAAGTCCACTTCAAAAGGAGATATTTTATTTAACAGAAATCACTTTTCAAAAACTACAACGAACGACTCGTTTGGACTACAACGCACATTTTCCGGGATTTGTGATATCACAAATACTGACGAATGGGACGAGACCTGGTTGAGCTGCACTAGAGAAGGCACTTCATTAACCCTACATGAAATGAAAGTGGAAAACAGATATTTTTCAAATTGAATAAGAATTGCTTTTAAAGTAAGCAGACTTTGAAAGTCTCTTATGTTCACCAAGGCTGCATTTATTTGATCATAATATAGTAAAATAGTAATATTATGAAATGTTATTAAAATTTTTAAATAACGGTTTTATATTTTCAAATATTTTAAAATGTAATTTATTCCTGTGATGGCAAAGCTGAATTTTCAGCGGTCATTACTCCAGTCTTCAGTGTCACATGATCCTTCAGAAATCATTCTAATATGCTGATTTTCTGCTTAAGAAACATTTCTTCTTATTATCAATGTTGAAAACAGCTGTGCTGCTTAATATTTTTGTGGAAACCATGATAAAAAATTTTTTTTTTCGATTCTTTAATGAAAGTTCAGAAGAACAGCATTTTTTTTTTATAGAATCAGAATCAGAAAGAGTTTTATTGCCAAGTGTGCTTACACACAAGGAATTTTTCTTGGTGACAGAAGCTTACAGTACACAGACAGGTTGACAAGAGACAAGACGCAGATAACAAAAAAGAAAAATAATTGAGTAAAAATAAATATGTAAAAACAATACACAATAGATAAAGAGACAGTGAACAGTATATTGTATGTACAGTGCTATAGACAAATTATGCAAGGGAATGTGGGTAGATGTAAGATATATTAAGTCACTAACATACGTATAATATAAGTATAGACAGTTGTGGATTGCACGTTTTATTGCACAGTGGGGTGAAATTATTTGTAACACTGTAAAATTAATTTTACTTACTTTTGATCAACTTAATGTCCTTGAATATTTTTTTTTTAATTCAAAAAATTTGCAAATGCTACAATCTTCGTGTCTAAGAGATGTCTCATCTGACAACATGTTATACCCCTGCTCTGTCATTGTCAGTATGTTCCTTTAGTGTGCTTAAAACTCTTTTTCCTCTGGGACTAATCAGATAATGTGTTCATCATGTACCATCATAGAGATAATGCCCCATTTCATGGCCATATCATCTCTTTACGATGTCAGATGTATGCACTGTTCATTTAAAGCTCTGCCATGTAACAGCTTGCTGAGATTTCCTCCCTCTGTAATGTGCCCTCAGATCACCTCCAAAGTTGCAGTACATAATTAACATAAAACTCTCATTAAAAGTGCATCCCCCTTAAAACCGCCAACATTCTCAGCTGTGGCCCATTTTGTCAAGTCACACATCAAAGACTTTATTCAAACTGTGCATAAATCCGATTTGTTTTTCAAATCCAGTCTTTAGCAGTCTTTTCTCAACAGTCTTTTCTGCGCTGTCATTTTGTAAGTGATGAAATCTGATCTCATATATAAATATATATATGTGTGTGTGTTAGGGTTGGGTACTGAACTCGGTACTTTTAAGGGTACTGACCGAATTGCGTCGGTACTACCGTGTACCGATTCACGTTAAATCAATCGGTGCCAAATTTCGGTACCTGAGAACGCATCTGGGCGCATACGCTACAGAGAGAGAAAGAGACCCTGTGACATGATGTCACCCCTGCAACTCGTTCAAACAACACACAGGGCAAGCCGAAATGTTCTGAAGTGTGGTTACATTTCTAGGGCCATATGGTTTCTGCGAAAACGCGGACGGGACCGTGGAGTCCATTCATAAAAACTTAATTTACTCTATAGCGTGGAATGCCACGGAATTCGTCAATTTTGGACGCATAAATCAAAAGTAGCCACTGCCACTTAATTCTAATCACGATATGAACTAGTCTCTGTGAATATTAAAATGCAAAAAGATGGTTTAAATATGAATCCTGCATGTTCCGCTTGCCTCTGTATGTATGAATGGCGGAAACGCGGTTTTGTTTACTACACATATACTGAAGCACGCGTGACGCTCGCGGTGATTTTCGGCCTCTGCGTCTCACTGTATGACGGCATGAACACAAAAACATAATCTCCAGAGCTGCTGTGAGAGTCACTTCGCGAGAATTTTACCGTTTCATTTGAGAAAACTAGCATCATCATACTGTATACACACAGAAACTTCATGGCAACCTGTCAAAATAAAAGTACGGTTTAACATGTAACAGAAATATATTACTCTTGTATTACTTTTGTACAGTATAATGTACATCTTCAAATATTCAATTTTCTATCAAATTTAAATAAAACAATTAAATGATAAAAA
>NW_015640075.1:192429-251732 GCF_001515625.1 Sinocyclocheilus rhinocerous
TGTATATATATATATATATATATATATATATATATATATATATGAGATCAGATTTCATCACTTACAAAATTTTAAGTGTTTTTTTTTCTTGCTGTTCAGACTACAAACGAAAAGAAAGAATTAGCAAAAGATTCATATCTAAACATTTCCTCTATGCATTCATGAATGCTGTCAGATTATAGTGGTGACTTTTTATTTGCACGTTTGGTCCCTAGTGCTCTGAATTTCTGGTACACCTTGTTTTTCCCACCTAGAGTGAGATGAGGACAGAAAATAAGCTGGAAATGGAGAGAGAGAAAGAGTGATGGTGAGTGTGTGGCACAGGGGTTTAATATTTCTTTGCCAAATTAGAAGTACCACCACAGGGACATCTCTGTTTTGTTCACACTGATAATGAAGCATGCTGAGACTCCTATCTGAGATTGATGTAACCTCCCTGATGTGTACAGCACATCCCCAGACATGTTATTTCCAACTTCTACGCTGTAGAGGACAAGAACTGTTAGAGTAAAATATCACGGGCTCATGAGAGCCTCCAGCCACCTGCAGTATGAACACACGCAGAATGTTCAATGTTAGTATAGGTTGCCATAAATAATCCATATGGTATACAGTGATGATGTGTGTATCAGTTTCTTTTTTTAAAACCGCTGTTTCACTTTAGAAGTTAAAATCAGCCATTGCCACTTCAGGGTTTGTGTGATGCCTCAGAGAAATGCAAATCTCTTGCTACCGTCTGTGGAGCAGTGGATTAATCTTTTGGAAATTATATGTTTGAACACCACAAACAGCACTTTTTGGTCAGTTTCAGCTCCGTTTTAATGAAGTGATACAACGGCTAATTTCCAGGGTTCCTGAAGTACCAGGAAATGTTCCCACTGCAGCATTTGTTTGTAAACTGTATTTTCAGTCTATTGGGCTCTTTGGTTGGCTTAATGGTTTTTCCATGTTGCATTATAGCTTTTTTTTTTCCATCTACTTCGGACTTTTATGTCTTTTCTCTGCAAATGTGGAGAAGTATACCATGAAAAGGTTCATTTTCACTTTCTAAGACAGCACAGTAGCAGTAGCAGCCTAAACAGGAATTGTGCTACCGAATGTGAAAAATGTGAACTAAAAAAAGTATGAAAAAATTCGGATTTATTTCTACTCTAAATTTTCAAAGCATTATCAATGTCCATTTACAATGAATATTTCAGAAATGCATGTTGATTATTTAATTTCCTATCCCTATATATTGATTGCTTGCTTGTGACAGGGAGCTCTCAGAAAAGTCTAGAGCTGGGATTCTCCCAGTGGGAGTGATGTTGTACTACGCTGTCCTCTATTCAGATTACTCATCATAGTAGGGAAGCCATCCATCGATTCCTATCCATCTGTCTCTCTTTCTCTCTCTCTCTCTTTGTTTCCAGTCTGTTCTATATTTGCTCTGGGCCATGCGGCCTCTCTGTTTTCCCTCATGCTGTATCCCATCCCATCCCATCCCATCCATCTTTAATTAAAGAAAGAGAGAACATCACTGTGTCCTGACAGACACAATTAATAGGGAAATGGCAGCAGTTTTTCTGTGGATTCTTTGACACCATGGTTAATAACTAAAGCAATCACCTTTTTCTCTGTCTCTGTTTTACTTAGTCTTTTTACCCCATCTTACATATTTTGAACTCATCTTATTTTTCTTTTGAGATAGGTATTGTTGGTTATGGTGAATATAAGCAATTATTTATAGAAAAACAACCAGATTAAAATCATATAAAGAAATCATACTGTGCATGACTATAGCCAACTTTCTTTTCTGAAGAATTCTAAAACATGACATCAAATATAGAGTTTTTCACTCTTTCCTGCTCTTTGTGTGGTGTTAATACCGTTGGATGACTGATAAACCTCTTTAAAAGCTCTGTTTTTCTTCGTTTGGTTACAGAGGCTACGAGGACCCCATAGAGGCTGAATTGATCGATGAAAGACACCCCTACATCCATGGCATGTACCCAGCACCTCTTGCACAGCCCGAGAGGGGCAGCTTGGCCAGTCTAGACCACATGGGTGGCCGACGCTCCCCCTCGATTGACAGCATCCGCAAAGACCCGCGCTGGAGGGACCCCGACCTGCCTGAGGTCATCGCCATGCTAGGCCACCCCATCGATCCAGTCAAATCCAATGCAGCCGCCTACTTGCAGCATCTCTGTTATGAAAACGACAAGATAAAGAAAGATGTTAGGCAGCTGAAGGGGATCCCAGTGCTGGTGGGCTTGCTGGATCACCCTAAAGCAGAAGTCCATCGCAAGTCCTGCGGAGCTTTGAGAAACATCTCCTACGGCAAGGACCACGATAACAAGGTGGCCATCAAGAGCTGTGATGGGATTCCTGCTCTCATACGTCTGCTGAGGAAAACCAATGACATGGAAGTTCGGGAACTTATCACAGGTATGATATGATAACTACATTCCATACTGGAATTTAGCACTGTGATCATGAACACAAACTTTGTAAAGTGGGTTGTACGTGGGGTTTCACCCACCTAATTATGGCCACGTTCACACAGCAGCAGAATACGGTTGTCAGTCCTGTATTTGAGTCCTTAATACGGTTACGTTCACACACAGTACGGTACATTTTCGGGACTCACAACCGCATGAACTTGATAAACTTGCGGCTCAATCGGACTCTTGTCGTGTCAGAAAGTGATAAGACTTTCAGTTTTATGGACGTCGCCATCTTTGGTCAACTTTGGTCACTGTCGCTATGGTAACTAGCAAGGAATACGGGCTTGATTCCTGTTGCACATTCATACAGACAGAATCGGAGAAGCTACTGTAAGTTGGTGTGTGAACGTGACATTTCAAGACTCACACCTGTAAGTAAATGTGGTTGTCAATCCCAGAAACTGCCAGTGTGAACGTAGCCTATTAGGTTATTTTAGAATTTTTTGATACCATTTACCAGTTATTTTAAATGTAATAATATTTCACAATATTACTGTATTTTAGCATTTGGTATTTTAGCAAGAGACTTCTTGCAAAAACATTTTTAAAAAATCTGACAACAAACTTTTGAAGAGTAGTATATAAATAGTCAACTTTTGGGAATATAGGTAACAATTTTAAGAATGCTACATTGCTTGACACTAATCTAAAATTTGAGGAAGACATTTTTATGGTGGTAATAGGAGCTGGTTGAAATTCAATTCTAGATTCATCAGGCTTTCCTCTGTGTGACTGCCTGACCAATAGAAGTCATTTTTAGTCCAGTAACCTTCCATCTTTTTTATCTTGTTTGTCCTAAATCTTCTATGATTCATTCATTTGTGTTTTTCTCATTTCATCCAGTCATGCTTGTCAAGCATCCTACTAATACTAGCCATAGGCCTCTCACCATGTTTTGCACGTTTAAATACCAGATGAGTCCGGACTGATGTTGACTGAATCCAGGTCAATCTTTCAGCGGGACTGCTGAGCAGGGTCTTGACCTGCTAAATGTCACTATAAGAACACGCTGGGGTTTAGGTGTGTCCTCCTGGGACCTTAATCCCTCGGCCTGGTCTCCATGACCTGACACACATTTACTAGAACGTGGACAATGCAAAAGAGTTCCGGCTTCAGACCGGACACGTAACGCACAAAGACCAAAGACACATGTTTGCATGCATACGCAAGACATTTTATTACTGGAACAGGGGTTTTGTGTCACTGACAGACAATGAGGGATTTACAAAATCTTAAGAAAAAATAATAATCATAAGCATTTGTATATGAAATAATTCTAAACATATCCCATTTTGGGGTCAGTAAGATTTTTTCATGATTATGCTCAGCAGGGGCTGCATTTGCATGATTATATTGTGAAATATTATTACTATACAATTTAAAATAACTGTTTTCTAATTTAATATATTTTACAAATTCAGAAATTACTTATTAATATCAATGTTGAAAACAGTTCTACTGCTTAATATATGAAATGGTCACTCATTTTTGCACCATTATATATTTTTTATGTCACTTTGATCAAATTAATGCATCCTTGCTGAACTAAAGTATTGATTTCTTTTTAAAAAATCTTACCGACCCCAAACTTTTGAATAGTAATGTATATGCTTAAAAATACTGCATGCTGATCTTTCCTCTACTAGGGTTTGGTGAAACTACTGAAAGAGAAAATGTTTTTCTGGTAATGACATTGACTGATGGTTCTCCAGACCAGACGTTCAGTTTTTTCACAGATCCCAGAAAAAAGTTTCTAGCGTGTGAAATACCTGAGTGAATCCTCATACTGCTGGAGTGTGAAACAGTGATGAATAACAGCTCCGCAGCCTCAGTGATTAACTTTACAGCTAAAAATAGCTCTTTTCTACAGGATGGAGGGAATATAGTGTGTCAGTTCCAAACCGAGCCCCTGGAATGTTTTTTCTGCAATTAAAAATAATTGCAGGGTTTTAAAAATAGGTTCACCTTGTGCTTTTGAACGCCATGGTTGGTACCCACGTATCGTCAGCAGCACTTATTTGCACCCTCAACCAAGAAACTCATTGTGTGGATATTGCTAGTACTTTTTTCTTTCTGTTCATTTTTTTTTTCTAATTCAGAAGTATCTATTTTTGATTAAACTGTCTGTTTTAATTTGGTGACCCTGTGTTAAATGTTCTTCATGTGCTCTGAATATTTAGCAGTTCATATTAATATTTTTAAATTAAGGTGGTCAAGAATGATACAACTTCAAAGCATCAAAATTTCCTTTTCAGAGCTCTCCAGCTTATGTTAATTGATGGAAATGTATTATTTAATTACAACCAACCAGCTACAGCAGTATGTTTATACCAGTAGCCATGAACCTCTGCTTCGTTGTCTGCGTTCTGTATCTTTGTATCTGCCTCAACTCTCCATTTCATCCTCATTCATTTTGCTCTGATCAAGCAAGTTTCTAGTA
Organism: Sinocyclocheilus rhinocerous; assembly: GCF_001515625.1. Taxonomy (NCBI): domain Eukaryota; kingdom Metazoa; phylum Chordata; class Actinopteri; order Cypriniformes; family Cyprinidae; genus Sinocyclocheilus; species Sinocyclocheilus rhinocerous. The sequence continues at coordinate 197,356 of NW_015640075.1, forward strand.
GAAACAGATTTAAGATGTACTTCCTAATTCCGTAATCCGTACTATACTGCACAGACTCCACTTCTCTATGTTTTTACACATTCCAGTCAGACTGTCAGTCTGTGTATTATTAGTCTTGGGAATTTTTCAGTTACTTTTTCTGCTTGTTGCATCGTTTCTCCAGTAGGTGGCAACAAGTGACTGTCTGAGTCAGCAAGTCATTCTCATCTGATTCGTTCAAAACTCTTGAACGAAACAAGTGACTTTATGAGTAAGTCGTTGAATCATTCACTCAACAGATTTGTTCAAAAACACTCATTCAGGAAATACCACTATTATATGTTGTTTGGAGACACAGTTAGACTTGGTAGAACATGAACAGGTTGCATGATGCAACCTCATCCTCGAAAAATGTACACAAAAAAAGGTAAAATAAAAATATGATCCAAATTACATTTAGAAATATAGTTACTAAATGTCAGTGTTTCATTTTGGTAATGCGTTGAATCTCACGGTCTGAATGATTCCTTGTTTTTGTGTGGATTACTGTTTGTGTACTTATGCAGAGGTCTCCTCAAATCACCTGATTATATTTGAAAAAAAGAAGGACATTAGAAAAAGGCCATGAAACATTTCAAAATGGCATTTGTTCAGAAATTCCACAAGTCCAGAGTATGGTAGCATTTCTGAGATGATTACTTCATTTACCCTTCTTTCCTGTTTCTTTCTCTCTGACTCGGCTGTCCAATCAGTGTATGATGAATGGCAGGGGGCAGGATGGGACTGTAATAGCCCTAAGTGAATGGCCTGTTAGAACAGCATATCTGCTGCTCCCAGGAAATTGAATTAGCTGGGAGGCTCCAATGACAAGCAGGAAGGAGTAAACTCAATCAGGCTGCACCTCTTGCAAGGTTCAGCTTCCCTCATGTGGGTTTCATTGGTTCCTTTTGTATTAGATTTGTGGGATATCCAGGAACCTGCAAAAGATGCCAGGGGAACCGAACAGATACGACACTATAGAGCTCTCTGAAATAACATTGTAAGATTTTTACCACTGTATGGTGTGTGTTTTGTACAATTAATATGAATATATTAATATTTTGTATAGATATCTATACAACTTTAGATGAACTTTATATTAGCTCAACTGGTAATGCATCAATGTCTAAGACTAAGTGTGGTTCTATTACTATTTGGTCTTTATTTGACCAAAAATAACTTTTGTTTTTAATATATTTTACATTTAAATTTTTTGCTGTGATAGCAAAGCTACATTTTCAGCAGCCATTACTCCAGTGTTCAGTGTCACATGATAATTAAAAATATTACAAATACTATAAATGTGTTTACTGACATTTTTGAATGGTGTTGTGTGTGTCTGTGTGTATGTGTGTGTATGTGTATATATATATATATATATATATATCATATACATACACATATACATATATATGTATACAGCCTTTGGCTGCTTCAACCTGCTCCAGTTGTCTGCTTCCTATTAAAGCCAATGAAGTGAAGTTAATCAGCATGTGCTATATATAGACCTCTACATCTCCTCTGACTACAAGCCCATCTGACACAATAACACGTGCACGAGTGCATGAGCTAGCCGGTAATGAACCATGCTCCTTAATGTTCCACTTTACCAAATAGACATTCCCACATTCGGCAGCGGCCATGTGTACAGTGTCTGTTATCTGGACTTTAACCAGGGTCTAATGGCCATTCAGCACCTAAGAGGTGATGGCGATGGAACCACCTCACAGATGGAAGTACAATTATTACTGTTATTATCCGATAGTAAATAGATTTATTTTGGTGGTTAAAAGAACCTGAGCCCACATTACACAGAGCTATGACATGTGTACTTCTTGTCTCCCGTTGGAGTTTTTGTGAGCAGAAATTGATCTGGAAGTAATTACCGAGTGAGAAGAACATGGAGTGATGATGATGTGTATGAAGGGCAGAAAAATAGATTCAGAGTTGTATCAGGATCAGGATGTACATTTGTTTGAGTTAGTAGTCAACTATGTAAACTCTTGCTATTTCTGTTTTTAGCGAGTATGACCTGTGGTCCTGAGACTTAGTTTTTACTAACCCAAGAAAAGGCAGTTTATTTATTCACTGTACATTTCCAAAGGGTAGCAGTAGCTGTATGGGGCTTGCCAAGTTAATAAAACAAAGGCCAGTCTTTCTTAACTGTGTAGGCGTATAGATATCTGCTGGCTTATAGAACAAGCTTCTCAGTTTTATTGTCTAGAAAATAACAGCCTGGCCCCTTCACGTTTACTCTGGACAATTTTTCTCAAACTTTGTTTTTCCTATCCTTTTTTCCTGTCCAATCCTTCTTAGTCGAGGTCTGTAATGGAGGTTCCTGTCTGAAAACTCAGAATCAATGCTTTTGTAATGCGTGGTGTGTCAACAGATCTAACAGCGGTGCCACTTTTTGTTTGTAGCTCTTGTGTCATTTTAAGAGGTGTAACAGGTCCTGTTTCTTTTCTCTCTCTCTGTCTTACTCCACCTGTTAGGAACACTTTGGAACTTGTCCTCCTATGAGCCACTGAAGATGGTGATAATTAACCACGGGCTTCAGACGATGACTAACGAGGTCATTATCCCTCATTCGGGCTGGGAACACGAGCCGAACGAGGACTCAAAGCCACGAGATGCAGAGTGGACCACAGTCTTTAAGAACACATCAGGATGTTTAAGGTATACTGGTCTGATTGACAGCACCTTTCACATCTTTGTTAGCTGACCTAGAACAATGGCAATGAAAACTCTTATTGGTCTTTCGGTTTTTGCAAGTCTTATTGGGTTTCTGCAAAATCCTTTTACTCATTTCTTCTGTTCTAATTGCTAAAACGTTTCAGATGAATGAAAGAAGTTAATTTTATATTAAGATGGTCTGTTTCTTACAATGTTATTTTAGTATTGTTTATATACTATTATAATATTAATAAATTTTTTAATTATCTTTTAATCTTTTTTTTTTATATATATATTAGCTTTGTTATATTAGTTTTAGGTTTAGTAATTTTAGTTCTTCAACTTATTTCAGTTAGTTACCAAGGCAACCTTTCTAATTTTTTCATGTAATATTTATATTTTATTTTATTTCTGCTTCATTTCAATTAACAAAACTTTTTAGTAGCTTACGCTTTAGTTAACAATGACAGCAATGGCCTCTTGTGTCTAACTCACTGTTATACTGCCATATATTGCTTGATATGGTTCCTGCGCACTAGTGGTAGAAAAGCAAATTGTTTAGCTTTGAGAAGATCATTTTTGCCTATGGGAACAGCAGTTAAAATGAGCTTTAGTTATAGAGAGGCAACCGATATATCTACAGTATTTGGAAAACAAAAGTGGGAACAGATGATTTTGTATAGACTGAACTTATTTGTCTTCTGACAAAAATTTATGAAAAAATATTAAAACATCTCCACATTATAACTAAAGGCAAAAATCAATAGCCTCTGCCTGTTCTATATTTAACCATTTTTGGTATAATGTTCCGAGCCTCTCTGCAGACACTGATCCTCTCCTCTGGGGGTCATTCTAGCAGCTCAGCTTTTGATTAAGAAAAGCAAGGAAACATTGCTGTGTAAGAGGGGTCCAGGCTGATTCTGCTCTTTGCCTGAAAAGGAAATGTTTTTTTGTTGTTGTTGTTGTTGTTGTTGTTTTTTAATTCCATGTGATCTTTGCCTGTCTCAGCTATTATAAATGGACATTGGATCCATGTTTAACAATAAGTATGTTTTAAAACTCTAGCATATGCCTTGACCATCACTGACTTGGCAACACGACCCATTGATTGATATGAACTGAGAACAACTCATCAGATCATGAAATCTTCCTCCATTGACGTGATCATTGTTTTAAACAATGTGTTACAGTGCCATGATGGTGCCTACAGTGATCCTTCTTTTTCAGGATTCACATATGGTTGTTGTACTCTTTTGACACTGTGGCATCAAATCAGTTTATTGTTGCCTTGTTTGGCTGTGACTATCCTTGTTTGACCTACCTAGACTTCTGTGGCTATTGCGGATAAGCCTCAGCGCACAGGCCTGATTGTCTAAATCAGCTTGCTAGCGGCAGAAGCAGGTCAGTGTAGTTCAGTTTCATGACCTCAAGTGCTCTCTTTAAATCCTTAATCTTGTGATTGCATGAGTAGGTACTTCCAACACAGGGTTGTGTTCTGGTTGTGTCTTATAGGCAGAACCAAAATTTGCAAATATGATGACATTTGGTGTATACAGTATGAGGTGTGATTCAGATATCATTATATTTATATCTGTTCTTTACTACACTGTTGATTGTATTGGGATGTTTCAGAAGCAGGATTTGGATGCTACAAGAATTCACTTGAGTAACTGTATGTGGTGTTTCACCATTGAATAAATGTAGCGTTCACCCTCTTTCCTTTTTCCTTTAATTCCTCCCTCTCTTCTCTTATTTGAGCTGTGTCCTGTGTTGTGTGAGAGCTCAGCACTGAAGCTCCGGAGGGACGGGGCTGTGTTTCCACCCTCTGTTTCCTCTTTAGCAGCCAGGCCTCTAATCTCCTGCTGCTGCTGCTGCTGGTTGTGCTGCAACCTGCTGGGCCAAGTCCAGCTTCTGCTTGCTTCTCTGTATGTGACTCTACCTCCCTGCTATCATCCGTTCTTCCCAGTCTCTCCCTCTGTGCCCTTTCCTTTCTTTTTTGGAGGTAGACCTACTGGATCGCTGATATCTGCAAAAATTAATAATACAAATAAAGAAGCAAGGACATTATTGCAATAGTTTATTTATGTATCTATTATTGATTGAGTTATGCTGCCTTAACTAATATTGTTCCTTGAAAGTTGATCAAAAATATAGTAAAAGGTAGTATTGTGAAATATTAAAATAACTCGTTTCTGTTTTAATATATTTTAAAAGGTAATTTATTATTTTGATGGCAAAGCTGAATGTTCTGCAGCCATTACTCCAGTCTTCAGTGTCACATGATCCTTCAGAAATCATTCTGATATGATGATTTGGTGCTCAAGAAACATTTCTGATTATTGTCATTACTGAAAGCAGTTGTGCTGCTTAATTATTTTGTGGAAACCATGATACATTTATTGGGATTCTTTGATGAAAGCATTTAGAAACAGTAATAGAAATCTTTTGCAGTCAATCAATTAATCAGAAATGTGTATTCTCTCTCTCTCTCTCTCTCTCTCTCTCTCTCTCTCTCTTTTTCATGCATCATAAGCAAGCACAATCCAGTATTGGTCGTCCTTTTTCTCTTTATTTTAAAGATTGCCTGTGACAGGGCAATCAATATTATCAGGTTAACCAGTGCCTCAGCAGGCCTAAATCATGTATCAGGGAGATGTGGCAGTACAGCCATCATGGCATCATGTGTTTCCATGCGATGCCACCTCTCAGCAAGTCATCGCAGACATGCGGTTGTGCACAACGCCACTCCATCCTCATCCTGTCTTTTTAGCCTCAGCTCAGCCTGTATCCATGGAAACTGTATCCAGTGACATCTGTTGCCTAGCAAGCTGCTTGGAGGCAGAGTTTTGTTTCCTGTCTCTCTTCAGCAGAGGGAAAGCACCCTTTGTTTATTTCTTTGCTCATTGTGACAAATGTGCACATTTGTAATTCATGATTAAGTAGTGCATCCTTGTCCTGTTTGTATTTGAGATTTTTGAAGGTCTTAAAAGGCTTAAAGGAACATTTTAGCCAAAAATTATTCATCCTTGCCATCCAGAATGAAGATTTTGACTCATTCTGACAGCACCCATTCACTGCAGAATCTGTTCTGATGAAGAAATTAACTCATCTACTGTACATCTTGGATGGCCTGAAGGTGTGTAAATGATTTTTAGCAAATGTTTATCTTTGTATGACCTAGAGCAGAGCCAACAATGAAGGGTTTTCAGGGTCAGTCAATGAATCATACATTCCTTATGTTATTCTATACAAAAATTTATTAGGACTGGTAATTCGATTTTTTAATTAAGATCATTTATTTAAAAAATACCTGCACATTCATATAAATAATATAATATATATAAAAAAAATGTCCCACAATATTATATCTTGGATTCTCAAAACTATTAAGGAACAAGAAATTGTAGGACGTATTCAATATTGTGCTGACTGTCCTTCAGGCATTATGGAGGAAAAAGACAGGTAGCTGTAAAAACGCAATCCATCTCTCTTATATCTGGATTGCTGCCACAACAGATGCACAGCTGGAAAACGTTACATTCCATATGGGTTTTATACTGCAAATGGGTTTAAATTTCTTCTGCTGGAAAAGGACTCATTTGTTTGCAGGGTGCTAGTTTAATTTGTTTTCTCCAGTTGTCGTTTGATAGTGATTACCCTGGAGTGAGGCTTTTTTATGGATAGGATTTTAACTTGGTAGTCTAGTTATAAAAAACTACAGCTTGAACAGCTGGTAGTAAAGAAATATCAGGGTAAAGGATGTAGAACACAGGTGGCTCCTGGTGCCTTCTCAGGCTGTGGACACATCTGACGTTCTTTGAATTTTTTTTTATATAATGCTGCTAACCATTTAACTTTATAATGTACGCTGTCCTCCATTCATTTTTAAAGAGGGACATTGGTCATTTTAGCAGGTCTGAGATCAGAACAAGGCTTTAATGTGGGTTTAATTGGACTGGGTGACTGTATATTGTTTATCATACACTTTCCAACAAAAATCAGTGAATTACCATAATAAAATAATAGCATTGGTTGTAAAAAAGCAATATCTGTGTCTGTATGTTTTTGCCTTTTTGTCAAGCTTTTATCAGTCTTTGCCCTTAAATTCAGATTAATTCTAGTGAATCCATTCATATAAACAGTAAATTAGCTATTTAAAAAAAAAATGCAATTTTAAATTATTATTTTTTAAATAGTCAATTGACACTAATCACTATGTTTTCAAACAGGTTGTATAAAGATGCTGTATTCCAGTTGTTGTAGTGCTATCACCATAATCCATTGTTTAATCTGTTTAATCATTTCAAAAATCCAAACTGTTTTTGTGTATAGATTAAATTATATTGTAAAATATACTGAAAGTGTATTTTATATATTATAATTTAATATATGAAATATATTTTAACATATTTGAAAGATATTGGCAGGGCCTTAGCTTCTTTTTGCCAACAACATAGCTCCTTTTACAAGTTTACCTACTTTAATTATGATTAGTTTGTAGCTTGGCAAGTTAAAGTTTCAAAGTAGCTTCCTCAACAAAATCTTTTAATGTGTCAGCTTATGATGTATAATTAGTACAAATTACTTGTGCTTACTCATGCTTTTGCTGTTTGCCGTAGGAATGTGAGCTCAGACGGTGCAGAGGCACGCAGGCGGTTGAGAGAGTGTGAGGGGCTGGTGGATGCCTTGCTGCATGCACTGCAATCTGCAGTGGGAAAGAAGGACATGGACAGCAAAGTAAGTGTATTCAGCAGAGAGAGCACCTGGAGCCTGTATTCATCTTTGTTTAAACATTATACTGTTTTCTATGTTTAACTTTCATTCGGTAGGTCACACACACACAAATCCAGACTTCAGGGAGGGCTGTAATAAATATGAAAGGGATAAAGGGGTGTCAGCTTGTCAATATCACAAAACAAACCCAGGCAAGTGATCAGGACCATAATGTAAAGCGAAGGAGTCTTAAAGGTTCATCTTAAAGGTTTTTGTGCGATAATGACTGCCTGGCTGTACATTATCCCACATATTACCCGGCTACTTCTGATATAAGGGTACATTTTTCGAAATTGAGATTTATACAGCATCTGAAAGCTGAATAAATAAGCTTTCCAAATTGACAAAAAATATTGATTTGCATGTAAATAGTTGTATTATGAGACATAAAATCAGCACAGCTATGTACGTAATCACTTGCCTGGCACAACGGCCAACTATACAGTTTAGCGGACATTATTCAAACATATTTGACTATACGATGCTGCAATTGAACAATTATTATTATACAATTACATAATAATTATTATTATTATTGAAATAATATTTATTTAGTCTTTAGAAGACAAATGGTCACTTTTTTAAAGATAGTTTTTCCCTTCCAAAATGCCTGCATACATTTTTTTTAATTCTTTCAATTTTTCTCTCTTGCTGTCTATTAGTCTGTGGAGAATTGTGTGTGTATCATGAGGAACCTGTCTTACCACGTGCACAAGGAGGTTCCAGGGGCGGAGAAGTTCCAGGACCCCTCAGCTCTTCAGGGCCCTGGCTCTGCTGGCACTCAGAGGAAGAAGAAAGATGATGCAGGCTGCTTCGGAGGAAAGAAGGCTAAAGGTCATTATTGAATTTTTCTTCATCTCATCTATGTGCTTTATACTTCTAAAACAGTGCTGAGCATCTTTAGATCACTGAGTCTTGATCATCATCAGCCGGATGCTTCCATCACTGGCAGGTTCACGGAGGGCAGTATGATCCTAGCATTTACACAACATCATAAATAGCAGTGCAGGCAGATACTGTAATAGGAAGCTAAATGATGCTTGAATCTCTCTTTGTTTGGCCTGTGCTCTTTTATGACTCATGATTTATTACTGGAGTATCAGTGTTCATCTTTAAATGGATGTGGGTGTAGGTTCACTGTCTGTGTTGCTACATTGTCTTGAGTTGAATCAGTTCTTCGAAACACTTCACTTTTAAACTGCTGAGTGTTGTTCAGGTACATATTCTTTTACATAATGCCAAGAGAGTTGATTCATTTCCAGGTTCCAGGTAGTTTCAAGGTTTTTGTTTTTTTTATATAATTTTCTTATACTAGTTGTCCAGATTTTTTGTTCTCTCTTAAATGAACTGATGTGAGACATCTTGAATATATTGTAGCGTCGTGCAACTTCCCAAAATAAATAGGCAGGAGACGGAGATCCAGTTCAAAAGCAGCCAACGGCCTTTGTTTATTTCCTGAACGTTACAACCTAAAACACATGTATCAGGAGGCATCCTAACTTTCCCAAAAACAAGAAAACGCGAAGGGCTCTGAACTTTTTCTTCCCTGAGCTTGAGCTCAAAATGAACTCTCTTCTGCCGCACGCACCTGGCCCCTCCCCCAACTATCCCCCCATTAACAGGTAATAATAGTGAACACATTTATAGCGGGAAGCAAACAGCCTCAGCGCCACAATATTAATGATATAATTTAGTGAATTGATTCTTGAACAGACCTATAAGTGAATTCAATAAACAAACTGAAGGAGCAAAAGCAAGAATGTCGGTAAGCAGCAAAGATGACAACATTGATGTCATGCTGTGCCTCATGGACCCTTTTTAATGAGGTTTGTTTATCTGTCAGCAGCCCTGGAGATTTACTTTGAAGATGCAAGTGACATATATTTACACCAGAAAATGCCCCTAACAAGCGTTAAGAGATGTTTTCCCAGCAAGCTGTTTGGACATTTCCCCAGCAAAATTTTACCGGATTTAAAAGACATAATTTAGTTTTGCACATAACACTCCTGACACTTTCACTATAACAGGGCTCCAGACTGCGACCATTTTTTCTGCCTGTGCGACTAAATTTTGTGTGCAGTCGCACTGGCGCGACCACCGCGTTGTTCAACTCATAAGCGCTGCCATTTCTGTTGCATATGACAAACATCAAATGGCAAACGAAACTGAAAGCATAATGAAACCGCGCTACTCGTTTGAACTGCGCAGCGCTTCGAGTGTAGAGCCTGGTTTATACTCGCCGCGTCAGCACGAGCGCGAAGCTGCGCACAGCAAAAATGACTGGCATATTGAGGAAACGATGGATTGTTTTCAAGCTAAAGTAAAGTAAAAGACCGCTTCTTAAACCAAAGGTGAACATATTGATATTCTTGTGGGGGGGAAAACATGCAAGCACTGTCACCGACAGCAAGTTTAGTTTTACTTTTCTTTTTGTTTTTGTTTTCGTTTTAAAAAGCTTGTTATCTTTGCTGTTTACTTCACGTTATGCTATGGAGGCTCTCTTTTATTTGTTTTTTATTTGATTCCTCAGTGTTTGCTAAACTTTCTGTAATCTATTAGTCGGTATATAATACAGCATGTGGTGTATGCCATGCCTCATCTTATTCGTTTTTGTTAATAAACGTTTTGTAAGCTAGCTTGGCATTGTATCTTACTGATTTATTGTTGTTGTGCTTTTTAATTAAGAATAACAATGAATCTTTTGTTTTAGTCTTAAAAAGTGAAAGGTGTGTGGATGTATGTTAGCAAAACAGACAATTATCTTTTCTTGTAAAACGTGACAAGATCGCCAAGCCCGGCTTATAACACAGCAAAAGAGGAACTCCCGTTCATAAAATTCAAATCACAAATAATACTGATGAAAAAGAACGGGTTGAATGTTAACCACTTTCGTTTCTATATAACTATGATAAAAGCATGCATTGATTAATCCCATGTTGTAGCGCAAAAATAAAATTTGTGACCAAATCATGTGCTCGTGCGACCAACTGAAAAAGTTAGTCGCAAAAGAGCGACCAGTGGGAAGAATGAGAGCCCTGTATAAACACATAAAAGTTTAGGTTGCTATGTTGGATTACCACAAATTAAAGCAGAAAATGGGTTATTTCTGCACCGCTAGTAGATTTGATAGGAAATTCTCATAGGAAATGCTGTATTTATTCTTAATTATTAAGTTAGGTTAATTAGTTAATTAATGTAATTTAAATTACACTGTCATTCAAGAGTTGTGAGGTCAGTAAGATATTCTTTTTTTTTAATTAATATTTTTGTTCAGCAAGGACACATTCATTGATCAAAAGTAAATAAGTAAATCACGAATTCCAAAAAAATATATATATATTAAGCAGCAAAACTGTTTTCAACATTGATAATAATAAGAAATGTTTCTTGAGCACCAAATCAGCATATTATAATGATTTCTGAAGAATCATGTGACTGAAGACTGGAGTAATGACGGCTGAAAATTCAGCTTTGCCATCAGAAGAATGAATTGCAAGTTAAAAATATATTAAAATAGAAAACAATTATTTTCAATTTTAATACTCCACATCCACAGCATTGTTTTCCAGTAGTTTTGTTCACATAAATGCTACCTTGCTGAGCATAAGAGAGCTTTTTCACAAACATTTTTGACCCCAAAAATTTGAACGGTAGTGTACGTATCACATTATAATACTGAAGCAAAGTAAAACAAGGTCATATTAAACATCTCCCTTTCTTTGTGTTTCCACTTAGCATTAGCGATGCTCAGCACTCAAAGAGGCAATAGATATTCAAATGTCTGTGCTATTAAACCAAATGTGTTGATTTTCAGGTGGCTAGCTGAAGAGCATGCCTTTGATAGTTTAGATTACTAAGTAAATTGCTCAAATCTGCACAGTAGATGGCCTTAAAGAGAAAACTGACTGTAGAAGACTGATTATGCTAATGCCCAGTATAGCAGCCCTGCAGCCACGCTGAGAATACAGTATTACATTATGAATTGTTCTGACAGCATTGCAGAACACAATGATGCATGAAATCTGTGAATATATTAATAAGTTTCTTGTAACCATTTAGTGAATTTGCTGCAAAAAGCTGCATAAACTCTTTTGTCTCCTTTCTGGAATCTTCACTTAAGGGAACTAATGGAACTAATGGACTCCCTCCTCAACTTTGTACTTGATTAATTTTTTCTTAAACTCTCTCTCCTTTTTCTATGTACTTTTAAGTGGTTCACAAATAAGTTCTGTCTCCTTTAATACACACACTCTCTGAATCTCCTTTCTTCTTCCCTGCCTGCTTTGTTTTCTTATTGGTCTTGCTGCTGTTCCTGCATTGGCTAACTGTAGAGGAATGGTTTAATCAAGGTGAGTGTCTCTTCCTGCTTTTCCTCTGTCTGTCTGTTTCTCTCAGCATACACTCACATAATGCCTTCCTCTATATTCATCAGAATAAACGTTTCATCACTGCCCCTCTTTCACTCTTTCACCTTCCATTCTTAAATAACTGGCTAGTGTTCCTGTCCTCAAGGAAATGTCAAACCTGTGCCAATTTAGCTGGTTCAAAGCCCCTTTCAGCTGGCATAGATGTCTGTGTGTCTGTTATCTGTTAACGGGGCCTGCTTTTGCTTTCTGTCTTTTTGCCCATTGCTTTAAAGGGATAGTTCCACTGAAAAATGTCATCATTTACTCACTCTCATGTTGATCCAAACCTGTATAATTTTTTTTCTTTTATAGAACACAAAAGGAAATGTCAGAATGTTCACATTGTCCTTTTTCATATAATGAAAGAGAATTTTGTCAAACTCTAAGCAAAATTGCCAAAAAGTTCCATAGTACAATCCATACGAAGTGTGCACTAATCAAAGTCTTCAGAAATCATGCAATGGCTTTGTCTGCAAAAAAAAAAAAACCTATTCTAAATTAGATTTTTGTCTTGTTCATTAGTTAAAATATCAAGAAATCTTTAAACAAGATAAATTTACATGAGAAGCAACACTGCATAAGATATTAAGACTTGTTTTTAATTCAAACTTGTTGTCATTAATTCAAACTTGTCTTTGCTTTTAAACAAGTTAAAAAAATCTGCCAGTATCTTGCCAATATTTCATACAGTATTCCCTCTCAAGTACGCTTAACTTGTTTAAAAGATTGTTACAGAAAAAACAATTTAAAAAGACTTTAAATTCTGATGTAATTAATGTAATTAATTAATTTAGATACTTAATTTTCATTAAAAATCTTCCTCTCCACTACAGAGATGTGCCTATTTACATTTGGTGCGTCGTGATTGGGTTACAAGACACCATGACAATTGCCATTTTTTTTAGCAATTCACCAAATTTTAATATGTGCATATTTAATTTGTGCAAAGAAGATAAGAGAGCTACAGTGGGGGGGAAAAAAGATTTTTACTGAAAAATAGCTTTGGTGTTGGTCTTAAGTGATGTTATGGCTTCAGAGTACTTGAAATATAGATTGTGAGTCATGTGGACTATTTCTAAGATGCTTTTTTGTTGCTTTGGAGCATGTCAAATAAGTTTGGAACAATATGAAGGTGAGTAATGTTCATTTGTAGAGGAACTATCCTTATAACATGTTCTCTGTGTGTGGTAGTGGAGTGGTCTTCATTACTTCACTCTGTTACAGACAGCCGTCCTCCATGACAAAGGCTCTGCATTTTTAATGGGGGTTCCCACTCTTGCGAGCTGGTGTCAAGAGTTTGTCTTTGCATATCTGTGTAGTAGTTAGATTTATGTGTGGCACGTCTGTAACTGTGTGTGTGTCTGAGACTGGGTCTACTTGACATTTTCATACCAGTAAATTCCGTCTCTCATAGAGTGACACTTACAACTGCTCTTTCTGTCTCGTTCCCTTATGCTCTCTTACTCTGTCTTCCCCTTCTTCACTTAGGGAGGAAAAACGGAGAGCTTGACAAAAACTATGACACGTTGGACCTACCCAAGCGCACAGAACCCACTAAAGGTATGTCTACTTTTGACACCACCGAATTATTACATCTTTAAGCTGTCACTCTTCTGAAAAGGGGACAGGAAAAGACCCGACTCTTTGGTTTTTCTCAAAAAGAATAAAAAACCTAGTTATGAAAGGCAGGTACATTGCTTTAAGGAAGTGAATTCCAGTAAGATACAGTTTAGAAATAGTGTATGGCCAACACACTGTTAGACTACTGAGGGTTGTAGTGCACAGTTTTATGGGAAGTGAAGCTCTGTTCCCAAACCTAGTGAGCTGCCTACTGAGGCGGTATGCTAAAGTCAAGTCAAGTCACCTTTATTTATATAGCGCTTTTAACAATACAGATAGTGTCAAAGCAACTTTACAGCATTAAATAGGAAAATAGTGTGTCAATAATGCAAAATGACAATAGTAAACACTCAATTTTCAGTTAAATACTAAAGCAATACCAGCATCGCAGACAAATTTACTGTAAAGGCGATACCAAAATGCATTGTGACAAGCTCAGTGATAAAATAAAGATGGTAAACAAGATGAGAGAAATGCACTACCATTCAAGAGTGACAGTAAAGACATTTATAATGTTACAAAAGATTACGATTTCGTATAAATGCTTGTTCTTTTGAACTTTCTATTCATCAAAGAATCCTGAAAAACATGTTTAACATAAAAATATTTATCAGCACATCTGTTTTCAACATTAATAAGAAGAAGAAATGTTTCTTGTTCACCAAATCAACATGTGTATTTGAATGATTTGTGAAGGATCAAGTGACACTGAGGACTGGAGTAATGATGCTGAAAAAAAAAATTTATCACATGAAAAAATTACATTTTAAAATATGTTAAAATAAAAAATTGTTTAAATAATATTTTAATTTTTACAATTTTTTTATGATTGCGCTAGAGTTGCTGCTGATTCCAGACAAGTCACTTATAAGGTTCTGTGATTGTTAAGATGCTGTCTTAGTAGGCAGCATGCTCACTAGGTTTTTGGAGAAGAGCTACTGCTTGCACAGAGTGCATTGAGTGCACATCAGCATACAGAGATCCTCTGGGAATCCCAGGTATCAGGTAACAGTACTCTTCTGCTTAGGCCTTTTATCATTATGACAAACACAGCTGTAATCCTCAGTGGCAGAGTGCTAAATAGACAGTGTGTTTTAATCCAATTGATATCCCTGACCAAGTTCATCCAGATAGAATGAGGCAGATTTACCCTCAGAAACAGGTCAGATTGAGGCCTGTGCTGGCTTAAACCACCTCTGTGTGAGAGATGCTCAGACCTTTATCTTGTAATTGTCTGCAAATCAATCATTAGGGATGCAGGCTAAGGGAGAATTCAGACAAGACATGTTGCAATGCAGTGGAACAGAACAGGGGTCTCAAGACTAGACATGCTGTCTTAAAAACCCTGAAAAACATCAGTCCTTGTGGCAATGGTGGAAGATGTCTGTCTCTATTTACACCCACTGCACAGTCATCAGGGAGCCACTCAATACCTCTTTCCTTCTGACAGACTGATCTAAGATCATTTTACCTCAGAGCTCTACTTATTGAGACAGGAAAATATTTTATTGAGGCTAATTTTTTATGTATTACTATATATGAGCCACAAAGAGGGATGAAAAATGTACAATTTTTAGATGACCTGTTTTTTTGTTTTTTTTCCGACGAGTCTGTAAGGCTTGTGAAAACATCCCATTAAAGAAGAGAAATACTGTTTACCCCACTCATGAGAGGACCATCGTTTGTGTATTGTCAGATTTTAAAAGAGAAAAACGAAGGTAAATGAATAAATAGGAATAATGGGAAATCAAATGTAGTCATAGAGTTTTTGTTGAGAGGTCTACATGTGTTTGTTGTTGGAATGTTTTGCTTGGCAGAGGAAAAACAGTAAAGTAGCTCATGGACAAACCCACAAGGAATCTGCAGTTTGTCACATTTTAATTTGGGAGAAATCTGTGGAATGCATTGGTCTTGAGCATAAGAGGATGGATTAGTTATCAAACTAAGTAATATATTCAGTCGTATATAAGATTTGTAACTGAGAAATGGAAAATAAAACTAAAAATGTAAAACTTGAGCACTTTCAATTATACTATGGTTCAAAAGTTTTGCATCAGTAAAGTTTTTTTTTTTTTTTTGGAAGAAAGAAATTCATATTTTTTTTATTCAGTAAAAATGCATTAAAGGGGTCATATGATGCTATTTTAAAGATCATTATTTGGTGTATTTGGTGTAACAGAATATGTTGACATGCTTTAATGTTCAAAAAACACATTATTTTTCAAATACTGTACATTATTGTAGGTCCTCTATGCCCCGCCTCAAAGCCCCCTCCTTTGACAAGCGCAGTCCGCTCTGATTGGCCAGCTGACCCAGTGCATTATGATTGGCGAAATCGCATCATATGACCCCTTTAAATTTTATTAAATCAAAAGTGACAGTAAAAACCTTCTAATAAATGGAGTTCTTCTTACATTTCTGTTCATCAGAGAATCCTGATGAAACTGGATCGCAGTGTTCACAAAAACAAAAAATATAAAACCGCTATTTTACATCGTAATAATTTTTCACAATATTTCACAGTATTAATGTTATTTTACAATATTACAAATATCAAATAAATTCAGCGTTGGTAAGCATAAGAGACGTCTTTCAAAAACATTAAAACATCTTACCAACCTCAAACCTTCGAACAGTAGCGTACTTTTCTGCACACTTTAGTACATCTTGACTCTATAGGTGTTGCAATCCTGCAGAAATCTGCAGAGTTCTCTGTGGACACAGACTGTGTGTGATCCTGCTCAAGGGTTGGTGCATCCGTGTGAGAATATGCTGACTATTGCAAAACTCAACAAAGCCATGTTTGTTTTTGAGCATGTGTCTTCTGGTGTGTATTTTCACTTTTCTCACACAGCTTTGAGACCAGTTGACCTTCCAGATACAAACAACAATCACGTATTAGTTAAAAGTTTCAACAGCCTTGTTCTCTCAAAATGTTTTTGAGTAAATGGTTGCCGGTCTGGAGCCATAAGTAGCAGTTCCATAAAGTTGTAATGGCAGCTGTTCAAAGTCAACAGCATTTCTTGTCTCTCTTTAATTAGCCTCTTTCTCATTAACATGCAAAATGGGGATGATGTTGAACTGATTAATTTTTGTGGTTTATCAATGTAAGCTGATTTTTCTTTTTTAATGGCTCAAGTCATGCAAGCAGATGAGCTTTAAAAAAAGTATTGTGCCATGTTATATTTGCATGATGGTTCGGAAAAAAAAAACCTTACTCCTCATCCACTTAACATTAGTTTTGAAGCATTAATTATCACAAATGAATCCTTTTTGTTCAAATGTTAAAAGACACATTAAAAGCCTTTTTTTAACAGGAAGAGCAATGAAGTTTGTAATGTCAATTGGCTGTGACTGTCTGATGGAGACATAAGGCCTCTGAAAGCACCGGGCTTTGTTTTAGACATAAGACATAAACCTGCACTTGTTTGAACAGGAAAAATAACCTCGCCTGTCTCTTTGCTAGAGTGTAATGAATAAACAAGGATTCACATTTGTCCATGAGGATATGGTTAGGGTTAAGAAACGGCAAGCGATCAGATGAATAGTAAGTCTGGTCTGATTTCAGATGGGATTGGCACCTGGGGATTAATATGCAATAAAAAGAACAGGGTAACTGAGTTTAGTGTGCAATGGGACTGCTTCTATTGTGAGTCTCTTTCTGTGTGATATATATCCATAGATCATAAACGTGTGCTTGAGAGGCTGCTGTGACAGCTTAGAGTATTGAGGGATTTTGGTCGCTTAGCTGAACCTGAGATACACAGCCAATGTTTATTCACTGAGCATCTTTGTTGCATTTTATGCCTCAAGCATTTGGTTTCTGAGAGGTCCTGTTTGGAAACTACAAGCCATGAAAGATATGAAGGCTTCCTCGCTGCATTATTCACTTCCATGGAGAAAGAGACCAGAGAGATTTAATTAAGGATTCTGAGGGAGATGTGATTGACAATGAGCAGACTGGAGTCTGTTCCAAAACCCTGTGAGCTGCCTCATGCCTCACTGCCTAAGTAGGCAGCTGCCTTCTGAGACCATATCCTAATAGTGATGGAACCTTATAAGTGACTCATTTAAAACATTTTTCAATAAAATAATTAAAATAGTAATTTATGCACTACTGGTCAAAGGTTTGGCATAATGAAGATATTTAAATATCACCAAGGCTGCATTTATTCGATGAACAGTAAAAAGAGTAATATTTGGAAATATTATTACAATTTAAAATAATTAATATATTGTAAAATGTCATTTATTTCTGTGATGGCAAAGCTGAATTTACAGCAGTCATTACTCCAGCCTGTAATGTTACACAATCCTTCAGAAGTCATTCTAATATGCTGATTTTGGTGCTCAAAAATATAAATTTTCTTTTTTTTTCCAGTGTTGAAAACAGTTGTGTTTTTAATATTTTTGTGGAAAATGAGATACACTACGATTTAAAAGGTTAGGGTTAATTAAATGTTAATTTAAAATAAATAAATAAATAATCACAATTATTCAGCAAGGATTCATTAAATTAATCAAAAGTAACTGTAAAAACAATAATTTCAATAGAAACCCATGAATATTGGGAATTTGGCCACAATGACCAACAGAAGCAGCTTGGTTTGAAAGTAACTTCTGTGTGAGTGGTGCTTCATTCATCGCTACGCTATTGACAATAGACAGTGGACCTTAATGTGACCTCTAGAGTAATGAGTGTGCCTGTGACCCCTTAAAAGCAGCTCACAAGGTTTTGGAGCAGAGCAAATGAGTGCATGTTCTTTGGTGTTAACTGAAACGGCATTTACTGTGCTAGAGGTCACAGAATGTGGAGGTCATGTAGAGAAGCTGTTAGTACACCTATTGTGTTCCTTAGCCCTTAATTCAAACAGTGAAGCCATTGTTGTGTTTCATAAAAAATGAGTCCTGAGAGAGATGAAGACTCTGTGAATTAATTACATGTCATATTCTCCCCTCTCTGGCTTATTCCTTTTTTAGCACTCTCATTCCCATAACGTAATGGCATCAGGTGGAGGGAATGATGATGAATCATGTTTACTGTGTTCTGCTGTGGTTCCTCCTGTCTGTGAGCAGCATGCTTTACACAGAGTCCAACTTGTTTACGCATGAAACCTTTAAAATGAAAACCTAAGCTCTATTCCAAAGCCTAGTGAACTGAATTGCTGTCTGCTGTTTACATGGGTAGCTACATTCAAAGACTCTTTAAACGAATAGTCAGGGAGGAGCTCACATTAAGTGCACGGGTGACATGACTCACAACTGATTGCAGAAGAATTTGACGTCAGCGTGTTCATAAACTAATGACTCCACACTGTAATTAACATAAAGACATAGGGCACACAAAAATTGAGGAAAGTAGTCATTATTTTTGTAGAGACTTTGATATTAAATGACGTGAATGAAAGCATGATTTATGGATGGATTTAAATTGAGCTCTCAGGAGGCAGCATAATCATGTACACAAACATCTTGTTTAAATAAAAAAATTCTGCCTGTTTTCCATTAGAGTACAGACTTGATAAACTCTCAATGCACTTTTTTTCAAAGCTTTTAGCATTTGAATTGTTAGTGGTTAGTGCATAAGACAGGTTTTTGCCCACAACTGTTTAGTGAATTTGCTCAGTGCCAGCTCAGCAGTTTCTAATAAATTCGTGCTTTTGTGTGTTTGCCTGTTGATTAGACTGTGGTAATACCTTACTGTGGTAATACCTTATGAAGCTCCCTGTTTTTTTAATTATAGAGATTTATTTTTCGTTGTAGATTTGTCATCACAAAATCCAAGTGCTTGTTTGTACATTAGACAAGTTTTCCCAAGGTTATTCAGCAGTTACAGATAATAGCTTTTTTAGCCTTCTCCTGAAGAGATATGTGCCTTTCATTGCATTGCTCCATATCTCATTTAATTTGCCTCTGTTGCCTGTTGACAGCTCGCCCGGTATGGAGATTTACGTGTTCTCCAAAAAGAACTGAGCGGTACAGACGGCTCACTTTAGAACAGCATCTTCCCATCGTGCCTGGCGGCTGGGTTGCTGAACCATCCATTGAATTTAGAGAGCTTCTTAACAACAGGAACAACATTCTTAATTGGCATGTTTTGCAGCAATCTACACTTGAGAAATCCATTTGTGTTATCCATTCGAGTCCTCTATTAGGAGACTGTCTCTGCTGGGATTAGGTATTCTGCTCTAAAAGTGAAGCTGCCATATTTTTCACTGATGTTTTGTTAATGAACTCGAGCTCTCTACCGACGTCTCTGTTTATCAGAGCTGTACATTTCACATTTATGCTGACATGCCTCATCTGGCCCTCGTTCTGTCAACACTGTCTTTCTCCCACATGCTGAGACGCCTCTGTGACTTTGAAATAAAACATTTTTCCTGACTTTTGCACTGAAAAAACAAACAAAACATTTTTTCTATCAGTATTTCAGTCTTGTTTTCCAGTAAAAATGTCTAAACACCCTTTGTTTATTTATCTTATTTATCGTTTTTCCTTATAAATTATGTAGCAACTTGTTTAAGGTAATAAGATTTGCTTTCAGAGAATGTATCTATGTAATAATTTATTTATATTTAATGTTTTTTATTTATTCATTATTTTTACCCCATTGGCAAATGTTTTTTTTTAAGCATGTTCTTGTTTTAAGCATAAACCACCCTCATTTTAAATTTCATTTATGCTTAAAACAAGAAAAAAATGACTTTTCTAAAGAAAAAAAGAACGCAGTTCTCTCAAATATGAATGCTCTAGATTCATGTTTAAATCTCAAATATGAAAACTTCACTTTGTGTTTGATGGAAAACTATGGAAAAAAGACAGGATGAATGACTCATTATGCAGGAACAATCCCATCCCACCTGGTGTCAAGCTTCCATCCTCTTGCAGCATCTTCATTCACCCACATGGAATGTAGCACTCAGATAACGTCTCAAACAGCACTCTGTTAGAAATCACATGCTCTTGATAGTGGACTGTAAGTAAAAACAAAATTGCCAGAAGATGACTGCAGCTGCTCATCATCATGGTTGGAGACACACCGGAATGGCTTACTTCTGTGCTCATTAGGTGGTCTTAATGTAGTTTAACAGCTACCCAGTTCCTCTTGAAGATAAAATATACACATACAATGTTCCTGGCAGCTCGTCTTTCATGTTCTGAGTTTGGGGTGATGATAAAATCAGAATTTTCTGGGTGTACACCAAAGATGCCACCCATGGAGGTGCCAGTCTGTGAAAGAAAACTGGTGGTGCCATCCTGTCGCTTGCCAATTATTATCCCACCCGCTGCTGACAATATTGATTCTATTGTAACACAGATCGAGATCAACAAAAGACTAGCAGCTTTTATGTGGCATGGTGCTGAGAAGGCAGTACAAGTCTGGAGATAGTGTAGCGTTATAAGAAGAATGAAGAGCAGGATGTTCTTGAAGTCTTTCTTCAAGAAGTCTTGTGTATATACAAGTTTACATCATATTTATTACAATGATGTGGAGGGAAGCATACACAAAAGAGGGACCTATGACAAAAAAGGGCTTGGTGAAAGTCATTGTCCTGATGACCAAGCAATATCATACCATACCTGGACCTCTGGGACACCAGGGCTTTGTCCAAATCCTGTAAAATAAAGCAGATTTTTCAGCAGCCGTTTCTCCAGTCTTCAGTGTCACAAGATCCTTCAGAAATCATTCTGATATACTGATATTGCTCAAGTTCTGAAATTTCTTATTATCAGCTAATTACCGTAGAAATAGCCTTATTTAGTGTTTATCTGCCGCCTAAGATGTTTTTGTGAGCGGCAGCCGTGTCAGTTTCAACCAATCAGTGAACTGATTATTAACAACCAATCATGTAACATTTAACTGAACTTATAACCGACTGTTGAAAACAGTTTAGGCTCAATTAATCTTCTCAATTTCCATATGAAATCATATCTCCCTCAAATATTTACACCAATCAGGATTTCACAGGTGATGACGCTCTTTAGGCAAATCGTCAAAAACGACATCACTTGTGCCACACGAAAAAAAGGATAAATGATGACAGTAATTAATAATTGAATTATTAATTACAGAATGGCACAAACACAAATTTCTGTTATGTTTTATTTAGTTCTTAGTAAATACAAATGTGACCTTGATGATTGTAACTATGGCAGTGTCTGCTCCGAGACCACAATGTGACCACCGCCTCCACTGCACAAAACGCTTCCACTACGAGAGAAAGAGGCAGTCGTGCGGCGATTCCACCGCTTGCCGTGTGAAAGGGCCTTTAGGCTGAATTCAGAACAGCACACTAGCACTTTTTCTTCCATATAAAGATGGTAAAAAGTAGTATGCTAGTTTGCTCTAGATTCATAACAGCAGAGGCAGGGAACAGTTAGGTTCAGGTGAATTTGATCAAGCTCTTCCAGCAGCATTTCTGATAGCAGCAATTTTTGTCCACTAGACCTGGTTCAGTGATGGGCGCGCAGAGTCCATTATCATTCGAATGAAGGCAGATCCTCTGTCACGGCTTTCCAATTAGGACTTGGGAAGTGATCTGATCCCAGATCAATCTAAAATGCTAGTTTTCCATCTGGATCTCTTGAAGGAGCTTGCAAATAGCACTTGACGCCAGAAGGCCACTGAAAACTTAATGATGGATGTAATAGATGATGTGCATCATTACGCATATGTTATTGTTTGCGAAAACAAGTCCGGCAGACAGTGTCTAATGGGTACGTGACTGGTGCAGGTACAGTGCATGTGAAAATGAGCCAGCCGAAGTAGCCATTGTCCACTTTAAAACCTCATCAGTAAATCATTTCTTTGGACTTGCTTTTGAATGTCTATCATTTGTGACCCTGGACCACAAAACCAGTCTTAAGTTGCTGGTGTATATTTGTAGCAATAGCCAAAAATACATTGTATGGGTCAAAATTATTGATTTTTCTTTTATGCCAAAAATCATTAGGATATTAAGTAAAGATCATGTTCCATGAAGATATTTTGTAAATTTCCTACTGTAAATATATCAAAACTTAATTTTTGATTAGTAATATGCATTGCTAAAAACTTCATTTGGACAACTTTAAAGGCAATTTTCTCAATATTTTGAATTTTTTGCACCCTCAGATTCCAGATTTTCAAATAGTTGTATCTCGGCCGAATATTGTCCTATCCTAACAAACCATACATCAATGGAAAGCTTATTTGTTCAGCTGTCAGATGATGTATAAATGTCAATTTCGAAAAATTGACCTTTATGACTGGTTTTGTGGTTCAGGGTCACATTTACTAAAACCTATTAATAATAGTTATGTTTATTACTATTGCTGTTCTATTATTGTACTATAGAGTCTGGCTGAGTAGATGAGGGCTGGTTCATAATATTACCCAGCATCTGTACATGATGCAGCAAACCATTCTTCACTGGCCTAATGGATTAGGCAATAATTACAGGGCTGAATTAAACTACCGGGAGGGAATAGAGTGAGATTTACCCTCCCATCGGTGCCTTTGTGTGCTGCTTTTCAGCCAGAAGAGGATGTTTCTTTTTCTCAGAGAGATGCTTTACGCACACACACACACACACATACTTGAATGCAATTAGGCACAGATTACTAGGCAAGCCGTCAGTGGCGTCTAAACTAAGAGTTGCCAGCGTTTATTGTTTCCTGTTTTGCAAACATGCCATTTTATAAATGAACTTTTTAAAGTGAAAACTGTCATTTGCAATTTGCAGAAGCAAGGAGAGGAAGTCAGCCTGTCTGAAGACTGGGCTTCATTCCTGAGATTATAATTTGTGCCACACACTGGCCAGGTTTTTTTTTTGTGCCAATGAAGAATGAGGCGTCAGAGGACTTGTGTATGCGAGATGAAGAGCCAGGGAGAAAAGAAAAGATGTGGAGCATGTGAGAGAGGGAAACGGAGAGCTTGTGATTATTTATCATGTGCTCGAGCATGGGATGGCAGGAAGGTGGGTCGTGAAGAATGGGACATGACATCAAGCCTCCGACAGGACATCCTTCTCCAGGCAAAGCAGATCAGACATATCATCCGCTACCGGCGTCCCAGCAATGACTCAAACAAGCCTAACAAAGACACTATGCAGCTAGAAGAGAGAGAGTGTCAGCCAGAGAGTCTGAGGGAGACAGAGAAACAGATGAAGGTTAGAGGAGGAGGATTGCATACAAGAAATAGAAAGTGAGAGGAATTTGTAAGAATTCCGCTGTTGTGAATACACACAATTTAAACTGTTTAGTAAGCTGCATACAGAGTCAGAATTTGAATGCATCATTTGGCACACACCCAATGCTGTTCCAAAAGGTAAGCAACTTAATTATGCTGCCTCCTAAAGCTTGTTTTGGCCAGATTCTAAGGCAGCATAATATGTATCCTTCACAGAGAAAATAATCCCTGAATGCATTAAGATGAGAAATTCTAAATAAATATTACTATTATATAAATATATCTATATATTTTTTTCACAACATTACTTTTATAGTATTTTTGATTGCTGATACTGTTATTGATTTTACCATTTTTATATATTACACTAGATTTCTCAATCCTGAACAATATAAAAAATAGTCAGAGTAATTAAATGATTTATTTTACACAGTACATATGTGTGGTATATTGTTATGCTTATTAGAGTATTAAGTAATTTAGCAGTATGCTAATGCTAAACTCTATTGAAATCAATTGCAAGTCTCCTGTGTGGAGCACTACTTTGGCCACATCTGGAGTTTCATATGTAGCGCATTTAACATTTGTCACTTATGAGACTTCAATGACAGTTAGGATGCTGCCTTAGACAGCTACCTATGTAGGTAGTAAGCATCAAGGCAGCTCACTAGGAGCTTTAGAGTGTGTGTGTGTGTGTGTGTGTGTGTAGTCATTCACAGCATCAAAAACTGACAGATGCTGTCCCCAGAATTCATAACAGATTGTTTAAACAACGTGATTGGTTTTTGTCTTGTACCACTGAAACTCAATGTTTATTTCTGTCCTGGGTGAAATGGCTGTCAGACAAGATAGACAATAAAAAAAATCTCAGTGGAAAAAATTGACAAAACTATGTATTTTCAAAAAAACACAATCTACATCAGCCGTGTGCTTTTAGCCTGTAGGCATCTCTCTTTCAGTGATTTGAAATCAGTATAAATAATGCCTCTGTCCTGTTTAATCTGTTTGGTAATCTGCTTGGTATTCACTGGGCAATCTATACTTTTGCGTTGCTAACCATTTGAATTAAAAGTGTCATTATCATATAGTGAGATCATAACACCGGTGCTATGAGTTTGCAGTGCACCACACAGCGCAACTCATGTTAAGTGCTTTTGCTGTGCGTTCTGCATGATATCTTTTTCTTCCTTCATTCTCAATGCATCGCACGAGCCACCACTTGTGTCTGTGTGAAAGTTAAATGAGCCAGAGCTAAAGGTGAGCTCACAAACTTTTTTCTCTCTCTGTTTTTAGTGGAAGATGGCTCCAAAGATGTAGCCTGTTCAACACCAAATTAGATTGTTTTTTTCCCAGGATGCTATGGCACAGCCCTCACACTTTTAGTTTCTCAATTTAGCCTAGGCAGACACAAAAGCTTTGTTTCAAAAACTAGAGGACTGCCTTGCCGTCTTCAGCCCACATCGGCAGCTGGTTTCTAAGGCTGCATCTTACCTGAAATGGAGCCTCATACGTGACTGATTTGGAATGCTCTGCATAGACAGCAACTCCCCACCTAGCGCTTCTTACATGTACACAATAAAAATACACACACACAAATATTGGATGAAATATTATTTTGTAGTATTAAATGCAATACGAGTTCACTACGTTCAAACGTTTGGGGTCAGTAAGACTTTAAAAATATATATATATATTAATACTTTTATTCACCAAGGACACATTAAATTGATCAAAAGTGACAGTGAAGACATTTACAAAGTTACAAAATATATTTCAAATAAATGTTGTTCTATTGATTCTATTCTGAAGGGTCATGGGACACTAAAGACCCCGGAGTAATGGCTGCTGAAAATTTAGCTTTGCCATCACAGGAGTAAATTACATTGTAAAATATATTAGAAATGTAAAACGGTTGTTTTAAATTAATAATATTTTACAATATTACTGTTGGGTCAAGTAAATGCAGCCTTGGTGAGCATAGGAGACTTTCAAAAACATTCAAAAATCTTACCGGCCCCAAACTTTTGAACAAAAGTGTATATAGTAGGCATTACTTGTTTTGGATGATTTTTCTCACAGTTTAACCATTGCACTCAAGTGAAGGATGCCAGGAACGCTGCCTTAGAAGTTGACCAAAATTAGGCTTTTGAAGGAAGCATAACGTTGCTGCCTACCTTTTTAAACAGCCTTCACATTCAGAGTGCACCTCTGATGCCTTAAAATGCTGTCTAGGCAGCTTAGTAGGTTTGGATCAGAGCTAAATTATACATTTATATTCTCTGTCTTGTGTCACCTAGAGATGTTTGTCTCTCTTCTTTTCTGCTCTCTCCCTCTCTTTCTTTAAAGTCTATTAATGAATAGATTTGCTAGTGTGGTCGGACGGTTGGTTGCCTGGGTAATTGAAGCGATGGCTGTTTTGAAGTGCTAGTGTATGATCGTCTCCTCCGCCTGCTTGAATTTTATACACAGGGCTGCTTATTTCCTCATTTCCTCCTACCCCTTCAATACTCATTCAATCATGCACCTCAAACCTGGGCTATCCATCTAGTTTTAGTATTCTTTTAAAAAGATGCAGGGTTAATTCTGGACTTCATCTGACCTCTAGATCTTTAGTAATTCAATAATGCAATTCAATTTCCTCTCTCTCGCACTGATATCTCAATGAATCTCTCAGAATGAGTTTAGCAGCTACCGTTATTTTGGTCTGTGGACGATTGATCGAGGTTTTGACAAATTCGGCCCTTCAGAGCTTTTTTTAATAAAATGACCACAGGAAAATATGAGATTAAGGATATATTTTTCATAATTTCAGACACTGGATTCTCATGCCAGTGTCTATTCCATCACCATCTCCGGATATAAATATGGATTATTACAATGACATTCCACCCATTCTCTCTACAATGTATTCTTTTATAGATAGCCACTCAAAAGGTTTCACAGCTGTTGAAAATCTGTTCTTGGCAAGCTTTGTGCCTCAAATAAACATCCCCTTCTTTCAGAGGCCCATCGTGTTTAAAACCCACAGGAACCTTGAGAAATAATGTGAAGTACATTATTCATGTCCATACTGAAGCAAACCTGTCTTGGTATCTTCTAGTTCATGCTACAATCTCAAAATTATTTACTTAGAAAAGTAATTAATCTGAAAAGTTTTGTCAGTTGAAGGATGGAGTTAAGCGAGTGGATGAATAGAGAGAAAATCTCTTGTTAGGAAGGGTGATTTGAAGAGTGACATTCCACATAATACGAGCCATTGAGGGCAAGTAGAAATCAAAAAGACCTCCTTGGGTGAGTGGTGACAAGCTGGTCTCAGCAGCCAGGATCTGGTATAGGATGTAACAGTGGGACTTGGCCAGCCAGAGCACAGGGGAGAGAGAGAGATGCCACTTTTAGGAATGAACCAGAGCATTTTAAGAGCTGGCCAGAGGCTCTCAATCTATAAAGATTGACAGGCTTGTCCATTCCGTTTCAGTGGCCTGTGGAGGGATAAGGGGTTCGGAATGAGAAAGAAAAGAAAGGTGCTTTGTTGGTGCATCCTATTCCCTGCAGACTACACTACTTCCTGTCTCCATGGGCTGCCCATGTGAGCAGGGATGCTGTGATGTTGACTGTAAGCCATTACCACCTTCCTTTTGGTGTTATCTGTTGGCATTTGAAGTTCCTGGCACTTTGTGGATCCAGCTCACAAGGCTTCACATAAAGAGTAAGTGCGGTGTTTGTTCCAAAAAGTTGACTGTCATTCAGGCCCGCTTGGAGTTGAATGGACAGGACTCATTTTCTCTCTGGAGACGCCTTAGGGGAGAATCCATTCTTTCTTTCTCATCATCTGTATTCACAAATTCAAGTATACACGCTTTTCATTGTAAACCGAGAAGACCAAAGTGATATCTCCGGTACAATATAACAGAGGACAAATTTTGTGTTTCCAGCAACACAAAAAAATTACAGTATTTTAACTTTTATTATTTTATTTTAGCTTTTATTTTTTATTTCATTCTAATTTTAGTTTTTATATATATATATTTCTATTTAGCTTTAACTTTTATTTTTATTTTACTTTGACAGTTTTAGTAATTTTGGTACTTATAAATTAGAAATGTTGCCTTGGTTTCTAACTGAAATAAAGTAAGTTTAAGTTTTTCTTCTAATATTTTATTTTATTTCAGTTATCAAAAGTGATTTTTAATAGTTTTCGTTTTCATTTTTAATAGCATTTCATTTTTCAAAGTTGGCTCAATTTTTGACAGAGAATACAACTCTGTATATGAATGTCTATGACTTACAGCTTTCCATGCTCTGTGTAAAAAAAGCATAATACTGAAGTGAGCACATGCATTAGGTAATCTGTACATACACTCACTCTCTAAGGCTGCTCTGAAGTCTTAGTAACGCATAGTAACACACTCAAGAAGAATTTTAAAGCAGTGGGGAGGAGAAAGACTTAAAATAACCTTAAATGGTAATTGAGGTCGAGAATGTGTGGAAACTGAGAAAAAAAAAAGAAGAAACAAGAGTCGAGGACAGTTCTTTCAATCAAACCATTAGTCAGACAGAAATAAAAATGTAAGTGAGCAGCCCACATCCTGAAGGCCAGTCTTCCCTCTCTAAATTATAGGTGTTAGGTGCACATTTAGAAAGTGCAGATGGGCCAGGCAGTGGCTGAGCTTTTCTAATGCAGTCACACACCAGCAAACATGCATTAGTGTGGTAGCTCTTCCATCTTTTTCTGCACTCCACCGCAGTGCAAACTCATTTCAGACATGTTACCGAATTACACCATGTTGCAGTTCTGCTGCTTTTGTATGAATATCATTGCTCAGCTTCCTTTGAATTTCTCCAGACTTCTCGATCTTGACGTGGCAGTGAAAAAGAAGGCGGCCTGTTGAACCACCACACATCCGTCATGCGCAGTCTTGGCTAAATGCTTGCCCAAGCCCAGGTCATGAAGAGAGTTCATGTGAACATGATCGATGTGCGGTGGTTGCATAGTAGAAGATTTGAACTAAATGTTTACCCTCAGACCCAGACAGGAACTTGCAGAAGTCAAATATTGAAACTTTCAGTGGATATTAATTGATTTTACACAGGAATAGTTCACACCAAAGTGTAGGTTGTTTCAAGATACTTTGTAAGACGTCTCAGTGTTTCTTTTGTCCATACATTGAAACTCAGTGGCATCCAATGTTGTTTGGATCACATTGACTTGTATGGACAAAAACAGTTTAAACATTCTTTATATTATATCTTCCACAGAAGAAATAAAGTCATACAGGTTTGGAACAATGTGGGGGTGAGTAAGTGATGACAGAATTTACATTTTTGGATTCAAATTTAACAGTCTTTACAAATAGCCCATATTATTTTCAATATTGCAATGTGAAAACAAATGTACAAATTAGTTAATTAGATAATTGTAATAGAATAGAATAGAATAGAATATTATGCATTTTAGCACAAGTGTCAAATTAGGTAGATGCGGACATAAGTTGTGTGACGTGATCTCATCCTTAAAAAAATGATAATAATAATAAAATGCTGTGATACATTTTTTGTGTTTATTTTGTACAAAAAAACAGTTGTGGTACTGTTTTGAGTCTCCAATTGGTGTGTCCAATGTAAAATCTGTTCCTAAAGCAAAACCAATTGAGAACCACTGGAATACACGAGAGAACTTTCTCTGTTTGTGTTTGTTAGATCAGTGGATCTTGTCTTGAAGTTCTCAGAGCCATGGCTTATTATGAAAATGTAGAGGAACACACACACACAAAGTCACATCCCGGGGAGTAGCATACAGTGAATCATATGTCCGCCGTCATCATTTAGCATTTAGGCAGGAGGAAGCTAATTATCCACTCCGTACTATCACTGCAAATGTCTCCAGCCTAACTGGGTATTCTCAAAATGTCTTTGTAATTTGTGTTGGAGGAACTGACCCTGAATCAGCAAGAAGGAGCTTCTTCTTTTGGGTTTATGACCTCGAGTCAAGTTTTAATGAAAGACGCCCTGATTACATTGCCTGAGATTGGGCTGCTATTATCAAGAAACCAAGCGTCCATCAGGCTATTGGCTTTTTTAGGCAGTTTGTCTATTGAACTGCTCAGTGTATCTGTGAAAGTGGAGTGTCTTTGATTTTCTGTCTTTATTTCTCTGTCGTGATAATCATGCATTTGTCCTACCCTGTTGTTTTGTCCACTTTTCATTTCGCCAGGTGCATCACAACACTGACAGGAGGAGATGCAATCAATTTTTACCCCATAGCTAATCTGTATCTGTCTGTGTTCGACTTTGTTCACCAGTGTTTTATGTGTAATTCTGTTGTCTATCTGTCATATACGTGTGCAGGTTTTGAATTACTGTATCAGCCGGAGGTGGTCCGACTCTACCTGTCCCTGCTTACAGAAAGCCAGAACTATAACACGCTAGAAGCAGCGGCCGGAGCTCTACAGAACCTCAGCGCTGGACACTGGACAGTAAGTGTCTTCTCAGAACATTCCTGCACATAACAAATTTGGGAGAACCAGGAATTGGAAACTGATTCCTATTTAGATCCACTTAAAAAACAATCCCAGATCAAAATTATTTTCATGATATTTGATTCCACAGAGATTCAGGATAGGGAATTTTATGATGGACATCATCATAAAATATAGAAATAAAACATACAGTTATTAGAGCCGTTGTCATGACGACATCCCCCATCTTATGTTCTTTCAGCTGTCCATGTGAATCTTTTGAGAACTATAAACAAGCATTTTATTTATGCTTTTAAAATAACCTTTTTTGTGGTATATACACTACCATTCAAATGTTTTTTTTTATTTTTTTTATTTAATTAAAAAAAAAATGTTGTAATGTTTTTAACAAGAAGTCTCTTATGCTTACCAAGGCTGCAGTAATATAAAAACAGTAATATTGTGAATTTTTTTTTTTACAGTTTAAAATAAGTTATATATTTTCATTTTACATATTTTAAAAATTTAATTTACACATGGTCCTTCAGAAATCATTCTAATATGCTGATTTAGTGCTCAATTTTCACATATTTTATGTTATAAATAATAATCCATAAACCTTAATTTGTAATGTTTTGTTTTTGTCTGCTTCCAGTGCACCTTGAACACATTTCTAGTCAATACTTAATTACGAGTGTGACATGTCTGTACCACAGTGTTGTGTGGAGCTCTCTTTTCTCTTGACGCAGAAGTCAAGAGGAAATGCCCCTAATAAACACGCACATCCCCCTACACCTATTGCAAGAGTAAATCCCATTAAACTGCACTGCCCTGACCCTGCTTCCTTTTCCATGTCGGACCTGAAGTGCAGCTATGCATAAGCTCACAGCTTCTCTGTCTGGTTACGCCGCTTCAGACCTGCCTCATCTCTATGCCTGGTGACACACGTGTGTGCTTGTGAACCCAGTGTTCCTAGCTCATCACAAACCCCTGCTGTAGGGAGACGGGCATGTCACGTCTGTGGTCTATAAGAGGATTTGAGAGATTTTATTTATTAATTTATTCTCTTTCCTACTTTTCTGCAAATGTGTTTCTAGGCTCACTACCATCTCCTAGTGGCCATGGTGTGGTATTGCAACAACTTAATTACTATCTCAGGGGCACTGGTTGAGGAATAGACATTTCTTGTGTCACATAAAGGTTTTGTGATTCATGGGGTTGGAGTGAAAATGCACACAAGTCTAACGGGGAACAAATGGCTATTTACTGGATTGCAGTTTCCCAGAATAGAGGAGCTTTTTCTTGCACACATACTCGGACAGGCATATTCCTGTTCTGAAAGATTTGCAGAGCTGCATGTCTGGCTGAGCATAAGTTGACTTGACTTAATGAAATGAATGCAGTGGAAAAATGTCTGAATCACTGGCTTAATACAGTCTTTTCCTCTCATTTCTACAGTGGTCGAACTATATCCGGGCGACAGTGCGTAAGGAGAAAGGACTGCCAATCCTCGTCGAGCTCTTGCGCTCGGACTCAGACAAGGTGGTGCGAGCTGTGGCCATCGCTCTGAGGAACCTGTCCATCGACCGCCGCAACAAAGACCTAATAGGCAAGAGTAGCATTTCTAGATCATTAGTGCCCATAATGTTAAACACATATTTACATGATACTTAAATGTGCACTCAGAATTTTTTTTCCTTATTAAAAAGTTTTGCACAAAAAGTCAGATTTAGTCATTTAAAGGGATACTCCACCCCAAAATGAAAATGTTGTCATTAATCACTTACCCCCATGTCGTTCCAACCCCGTAAAAGCTTCGTTCGTCTTCGGAACACAATTTAAGATATTTTGGATGAAAACCGGGAGGCTTGTGACTGTCCCATTGACTGCCAAGTAAATTACACTGTCAAGGTCCAGAAAAGTATGAAAGACATCGTCAGAATAGTCCATCTGCCATCAGTGGTTCAACCGTAACGTTATGAAGCGATGAGAATACTTTTTGTAAGCGAAGAAAACAAAAATAACACCTTTATTCAACAATTCGTCTCCTCTGTCTCCGCATCACTGTAGCGCCATTTTGGAGAATAACCACTGAACGCAAGCAGCGTACGCTATTCTGTGTCAGCCGCGACACAAGGATACGTTTTCTACGAGTATTCACGCTTTGATTTGAACGAAAATAGCGCATCCGTGCAGCGCGGCTGACACAGAATAGCATACGCTGCTTGCGTTCAGTGGTTATTCTCCAAAATGGCGCTACGGTTATACGGAGAGACACAGAGGAGATGAATTGTTGAATAAAGTCGTTATTTTTGTTTTCTTCGCGTACAAAAAGTATTCTCGTCGCTTCATAACGTTACGGTTGAACCACTGATGGCAGATGGACTATTCTGACGATGTCTTTCATACTTTTCTGGACCTTGACAGTGTAATTTACTTGGCAGTCAATGGGACAGTCACAAGCCTCCCGGTTTTCATCCAAAATATCTTAAATTGTGTTCCGAAGACGAACGAAGCTTTTAGGGGTTTGGAACGACATGGGGGTAAGTGATTCATGACAAAATTTTCATTTTGGTGTGGAGTATCCCTTTAACGGTATGATTTTGTAATGTTTTTGAAAGACGTCTCTCATGCTCACCAAGTCTGCATTTATTTTATCTGTATTTTTAAGCATACAGTAAAAATAGTAATATTGTGAAATATTATTACAGTTTATAATAATTGTTTTCTATATTAAAAAAAATCTAAAATGTAATTAAATCCTGTTATAGTAAAGCTGAATTTTCAGCAGTCATTACTCCATTACTTCATGGTAACTGCAACTTGCTTGACATTCTTTCAGAGCGGAATCTTTCATTTTTTGTATATTATCATCTTCAGGGAGTTATGCTATGAGGGACTTGGTCAGCAACTTGCCCAGCGGACAGCAGCGGCCAGCCAAGAACCTGGAGGAGGATACAGTGGTGGCCATCCTCAACACAATCCATGAAATCATCATTGACAGCTCTGAGAACGCCCGCTCTCTCATTACTGCTCAAGCAATCGACAAACTAGTGGCCATCAACAGGACCAGGTAAGAAGGGAACAGAGAATGGACCAAGATTATGGTAATGACACAATATATGGTCTCTCTTTGATCAGAGTTAAGCTTTATTCACACTGTAAGTTTCTGATTTCTGCTCAAACCAGATATTTTGTGAAACTAGAATATTAAATTTAAAAAGCTTTAACATTTTAACCTTTATTTTCACTTTTCATCTTTCTATGTTATAATTGATTTTTAGATCAAGCCAACTATCTGCGGTATTTTCACTTCAACCAATTATGATTTCTTAAGGCTTGCTTAGTTCTGTATGTACACAAACAACAGGTTTTTGATCTGTGTAAACATCTTATGTTAGTTTGGGTCCTCCTTAACTGGCAGAGAAAAACAGCAACAAGAGTTGCTGCTTTTTGAAGTGTCTTATTTTTATCACCACACATGTCATCTTTAATATATGCGTGTTAAAAACTGAATATTAAATGGTGCAGTGCTGTAGATATCAAAAGCAGCAGAGACCTCCGGAGAGTGAGCCATATGTTAAACAAACAACCTCCATCCTTTCCACATGTGACCTCATTTAAAACTGCACATCATTTATACCATTTCTGCCTGAGCATGATTTTACCCAAAACTAAATATTGATTGTAAGAGATTAACTTTTTAAAGAGTACATGCTAGACTGGAGAGTGGCTACACGGCCTCTCTCTATCTCTCTCTGACTCTTTGAAGTCGTAGGCTCCTGGTAATTAAGTGAGGATCACAGGAAAAGCTAATGAAGTGAAAAGAGAGAAATCTGTGGCCACGGGTTAGAGATTGGAGCCACAGTGACACTGCGATGCTGGGAGGGGAATAGATGACTTTGAATTTGAGAGTTATTCCACTGGGCTCTGGATTCTGCATAACTCTTTTCCCTCCATGTTTATGCATTGCAGCCAGTCAGCAAGGGAAACCAAAGCTGCTTCACATGTACTACAGACGGTTTGGAGCTATAAGGAGCTGAGAAATGCCCTGACCAAGGATGGCTGGAATAAAACACACTTCCAAGTAGAGTGAAGCATAAACACACACAAACACTCTGATTTCTCAGTTATTCCTAAACCAAAGTGTAAAGTGGAGAAAGGTAAATCCCATGAAGAAATTTCCAGGTCACACTTCACTTTAAAATGTAAAGAAAAACTAAGAAATTAATAAGAAAATATTTGCATAGTGAAAATTGAGTGTTAATGGAGTGTCATTTTCATGATAATCAAGCAGAATTGTCCCCCAAAATTCTCATGCCCTCTCAAATTTCTCAAAAAAAAAAAAAAAGTCTTGTTCTCATTAATTTAATACATTCCTGAGTGGACACAATGATTTTTTTTATTTTTTTTTTTACATTTTTAAATATATATAATATGAAATGATATTAAAGGTCACATAAATAATAATTAATAATTATTATAAATATATTCAGTGAAACAAATACTGCTATGATGTATACTTCATTTATGCTGTATTTGACAAATGTACATTAATTATATTATGAAAGTGTTCTCATTTCAAATGTCACATATTTTTCACATCACAGTATTTTTTGTCGAACGAGAATGAGATCAAATGTGCTTAAGTTTATTTATTGTGCCTAGGTGCCAGTAAAATTATTTCAGAATGCAAAAAATCACGATGGTCAAAATAATAGATCTCATTTCCTTGATGCAAAATAAATTTTTTCGAAAGAAAGTGAAATATGATTCAGACATTTCTTGATGGTTTCTGTGAGATTCACATTCTATTGTGACTATCCTTTGCATCCCTTACTGTACATATTTTATGAAGAAAGAGACCTAGTTTGTCCTAATCCAAGTGCTTTTTGTGAAGGTTTGTCACTCTGTCCTGTGTTTCTGAAACATTCTCCTCTTGATCCTTCTCAGCCGATACCGACTGGCACTCCCAAAGGATCTAAGAGTTGCAAGCCTGGCTACGACGATACTACACTCCCCTTGATGGAGACGAACCAAGGTTAGCGTAAGACCCCAAACAGAGACTTTACACACCCTGATAGCAGCGAATCTGGGTGCTCAGGGGAGTTCTGGCGGTTCAGGTGCACCTGAGCGAGCATATCTTCTGAACTCTACTACTTTCTGTGTTTTAACACACGGCAGAATGCTTGATCTCTCACCCCCGCTGCTCAGCTGGTGTGTGCAGCTGCCGCATCTCTTGTGCTTTAATCGGTCATTTGAGTGGTTCATATGATACAGAATGATTTATGAGGATCAGACAGCAGATTAATGGGCCTCAATGTAGGAGCTCATTATTCATTCACTCTCAAGTAAAATGATGGTAAATTACTGCAGTGCTGCAATAAAAAGCACCATCCGTCCACCCAGGGCACATCTCATTGAGAGAGGAGTTAACATGACAGCTTTGGCTTTTTTTTTTTTTTATTGCTGCTGTTAGCATGGATACTCATGACAGTGATACATTTGATCACTTCCATCAGTCCCATGCCATTACCTGCTTGCCTTACTATGGAGAATTGAGCACAACAGTGACCGCCCATCTTTTCGGAAGCCTTTGTTTCAGGAGCATTTTTCTCATTCATTTTCTCTATAGCTGAATTAAAAATCTATAAAAAGGTCTTAAACCAAACTAACCACTATGAACTACTCATCCGTGAACCATTCTGAAGGATTTTATTGAATCAGCACAATAAAATATGAAACTTTTAACTTAAGATTGTTTGTGAGTATAAAATACATGTTTTAAAGGCCCATTCACACCAAGAACGATAACTATAAAGATAACTATATTAGCGTCCACACCAGCAGACGATATCGTCTGTTTATTCCAAGCGCACTCTTGTCTGCCACTTTAAACTCTAGAGCTCGTGATAGC
Source organism: Sinocyclocheilus rhinocerous (assembly GCF_001515625.1). NCBI lineage: Eukaryota > Metazoa > Chordata > Actinopteri > Cypriniformes > Cyprinidae > Sinocyclocheilus > Sinocyclocheilus rhinocerous. The sequence continues at coordinate 233,389 of NW_015640075.1, forward strand.
AGGATTGATTCTGATTGGCTGTCAATGTTTTTATCGTTCATCAGCTGGAAAAAAAATCGTTCTGGAAGTGATTCCAACGATATAGTTTCTCTGTGCCTTTATCGTTATAGCTGTGGTGTGGACTCTGCTAATCTTTAATATTGAGAACGATTTTTTGAACTATATCTTTATTGCTATCTTTATAGTTATCGTCCTTGGTGTGAACAGGACTTAAGTGTATTATTTAATCTAAAACGCAGTACAAACTGTAATATTGTGAAATTGTATTCCAATTTAAAATAACTTATCTATTTTGATATATTTTAAAATGTAATTTATTGTTGTGATGGCAAAGCTGAATTTTCAGCAGCCATTACTCAGTCTTCAGTGTCACATGATCCTTCAGAAATCATTCTAATATGCTGATTTGCTGCTCAAGAATCATTACTTATTATTATCTCACTTGAAAATGGTTTGATTTGATTGTAATTCCTATGCTTTATGGTAGTGGGCGGTTACTGTTGAGTCAGATTGCCGCTGTTCTCACTTCCTTTGTCTTCTCTGATTGGTGTCTCTCACTTCAGAATTGTGGATAGTTTAGGATTTTACGGAGAATTATGTATTTAAACTATTTTTAGATTTTAGATTTTTATACTTAAATTGACATTCTAAAATTGAGCATTCGTATTAGTGATGTGAAAAATCCAGCCTGTAAAATGCTTTTCAGACAACAGAGGGTGTAGCGGTGGGGATGTGATACCTATGGATGAACTCGGTCCAGGTAAGACAATGTCGGCATGCTCTCAAAAAAACTAAATCTTACAGACTAATGTGGTTTTAAGAGAATACAAAACCATAATCCCTCTAATTCCATTGACCCTAAAATTTCTCCCAAGCAATGTTGTGTTTAGATTTAAAAGTAGTTTTTCTAACCGCATTTCTTTTTATCTGAAGAGTTTCATTCCAACGCTGTCTGCAATACCCCTCTTTTAATAAGATGTTTGTAGTGTTGTTGTGTTTGGTGTGTTTTGGGCCAATGAAAATTTGAACAGAAGCACTATTGCTTGTTCACTACAGAGTAACACCTCTTCATTATGGCGCCGTCTCTCTGATCTTCTCCACTGAAGCAGCATCCTCTCCAAGCCTGACTGACAATAATTGGACAGAGGCTGAAGATGGGGTGCTGCTTTAGTGGGTAGAAGTAAGTGATGAAATGGCAGTGACTGTGAGGGACAGCTCATACACACGGCCTGCATGAACACACACAAAACCCGCACAGTAATCACACACATCACATGCTCAGCTGTGAGCACCAGAACATCTGTGAATGCAGCACCTACGGGATGCTCCCAGTTGAAGGTTGAGGGATTCGTTTCTGTTTGTTTGAAGAGCCATGCTGAGGGTGCTGACACACCGATCATGATACCAGAGCTTTTCTGCTTTCTTTCCCTCATTAGATGGCTATTCGACGATTGACCAGAGAGACAAAGACTCCAAGTACAAAAGCAGCGACGGCTCATCTGATCTGCAGGAGCGGGAGCCGTTAAAGGTCAGAGCTGAAGTGTCAGAAGTGAGACACGTTTCTACATCTGTTTAATCTGAGAAGGCACTGTATGTGACAATGCTATCTGTGGTAGTGTGGTAATATCCTGTCTGTCTCATTAGCTGCTTCAGGCACCAACACTGCAAGTTGTGCAGAGAAAAGAGAAATTATATATTAACAGTGAATTTGGGTTGGAGCCACGGTGAAGTGGTTAGACTTAACTTCCCCTCATACAGTCTGTTGTTAGCTCCATGTGGTGCTTAAAAAGATAATTAAATGTCAGCTTTGTGATTTTTTAAAGTTATTAATGTAGAGATGATTAAGAAACTGCCTGGTACTACTATTTTCCCCCTCTGACTGTCATCTGTAGGAGAGGTCGACTTGCATATCAAGTGCCTCTGCAACAGTAGATTGAGTTCTGAGAAATTATATATTAACAGTGAATTTGGGTTGGAGCCACGGTGAAGCAGTTAGACTTAACTTCCCCTCATACAGTCTGTTGTTAGCTCCATGTGGTGCTTAAAAAGATAATTAAATGTCAGCTTTGTGATTTTTTTAAGTTATTAATGTAGAGATGATTAAGAAACTGCCTGGTACTACTATTTTCCCCCTCTGACTGTCATCTGTAGGAGAGGTCGACTTGCATATCAAGTGCCTCTGCAACAGTAGATTGAGTTCTCTTACTCCTTCTTGACTTTATATGGATTCATCTCATATAATCAGTGTTATCAGAGTCCAGTGTGAGAGTGATTCACATTACTGTGTCTGCATTCGAAAGAGGCCACACTGTGCTCATAGATGAGCGTGTTCATGGACGCCTCTGCATTGTTGACGACTACATTTCTGTACCATCTGTAGTCCGTCTCAGCATTGTGACAGGGCTTTGTATCTCAACAGCTGCCTGCCATATTTCTTTGTTAGACTTTCCGAACGCTTTAATAGATGTCATGACAAATTCTGATTCCTGTCGCTTCGACTGTCAGAACGTCAACTGAACAAACAGATTCATTCTTTTCTATTGTCACAATATTTGGCAGACATTAAGGATTTATTTCCCTACTAATACAATGAAGTTGCTCCCTCTAGGGGACCTTGCTGGCACAACACGCATGTATACCTAAAAATCATGCCGATCAAAGTTTTGTTGTTTTCAGAATGGATCTTTGTTCGGTTCTGCATGCATTCACTTCAATTACCTTTCTCTTCTATAATTTCAAACTGTTTATTTTCCCCTTGAGCTTCCCCTGCTGCAAGGACTAACTCTGGCCTTTCTCTGTGTGTTTAAACTGTTGGTTTTGCTGATTTGAACCCCTCTCCCATTGCTGCAGAATGACACAAATAGGAAACACTATATCAGGAGCAACAGGCCGACTGTCAGCCTGGTGGATGCTTGTGATGTAAAACCTCAGCCTGTTGACTCCTGGGTCTAAATGCATGCATGGTAGGTTTTATGTGTTGGATTTGGGTGTTTTATTGTAGTGGTTTTGTTCTCACCCATCCTGTTTATGAAATAACTCCCATCCTTTTTTCATAATTTGCTCTGTCTAACCCAGAGAAGTGCATTGTCTGAATCGGTCGCTAATCTGACGACTGCATGTTCAGATCTTAAAATATAATTTTCTTCATGAGGATTGTGATTCAGAATAGATGTGAAGATAGGATCAAACAGATTTCTTGAAGAGTGGAGCATGATTAAGTGTCTATATTGCATGTACTCTACCGTTCAAAAGCTTGATTTTTTTTTATCAAAAAACAGTAATATTTTGAAATATTACAGTTTAAAATAAGTTTTTTTTTTATATATATTTTAAGATGCAATTTATTCCTGTGATGGCAAAGCTGAATTTTCAGCAGCCATTATTTCAGTCTTCAGTGTCACATGATCCTTCAGAAATTATTCTAATATGCTCATTTGCTGCTCAAGAAACATTTTCTATTATTATCAATGTTGAAAACAGTTGTGCTGCTTAATATTTTTGTGGAAACCATGATACATTTTTTCAGCATTCTTTGGTGAATAGAAAGTTCAAAAGAACTGCATTTATTTCAGATAGAAAACAAATTTTTTTACTGTCACTTTGGATCAATTTAATGTGTCCTTGCTGACTTTTTGCTGAAAGTATTATTTTCTTTTAAATAAAATCTCACCCCAAACCTTTGAACGCTTTTCACTCATTTTCTGTGGAAAGTGGACTAAATGAAGAAACTACACTGTGTACACTCGTACATGTTCCAGTGCTGACTTCTCTGGGTTAGCATCATCATCGTCTGTTTATTTTCACTCTCATGCTTGCCAAATATCTGCTCATCATCCTTGCTTTCCTCATCCCATACTGTATCTGTCTGGCAGGAAACCATCATCAGTTCAGTTCTAGTCCTTGAAACATGTAGAATTTAATCATGTCCAGTATTGTTTAAATCTGGTAAGTCATATAGAGAAAACATGTCATTAGTTTCAACATCCTAAAAATCATCCATCATTCAAGTGACATGCTCGCTTTCATTTGGCAGACATTATCTTGTGCATGTCTATAAATGTAATCATGTCTTTGTTTGTGAACATATTACAAATATCTCTCATTAGAACGCACATTTTTATTTAGTCTGATAATGTCGTCTGATGTCTGTGGCTTTCCTGCCCTCTCCGCTGCAGGCTTAACTAGCAACAGCGCCACATCTTACCACACAAGGATTTCACGTCACCACTGCCATTAACCGCAGAGCTCACCGTGATGTGGACTCATCTGAAGACTTTTGCCTAAAAGAGCGAGAGAAAAATACAAACTTTCATTCAACAGCCAATATTTTGAGATTTCTCAACAAGTGAAAAGGAAAAAAAACAAAACATTTCTCATATGTACATTCCCACTGGACGTAGTGTACCCAGAACTGAGGATTTGCTGTCACGGAGCCAGAATGATGGATTGATTTGAGTGTACAGGAAGTGCTGTCATGGACGTGGACGTGTATTGGAAAGAATTGGATTGAGGGGTAAAAGGAAATAAGAAGAAAAACTATTTTTGTCAAAACAAAAAAATATAATTTTTGCCTATATTATTTTTGTTGTACGTTTCTGCCTGATTACTGTTTGTTTTGTGGATTTGTTTTCCCCCGAAGTGCAGTGAATTGTTCATTTTGTTTTGATTTGTTTTCATTTTGTAGAGTTTTTATGAAATTTTCGGTTTTCTAAATTAGTTGAGGACACTTGCGAAAGGAGGAAAAATAATGTTTTTTTTTTGTTGTTGATGATGTTCATTACAACGGTGTGGGGGCACATACAAAGTCTGGTGGGGGGGTCTATATTGAAATGCACGCTTTTGCAATTTCTGTGTGCTGGCTTTATAAAGCAACTTTAAAGACATATTATCACTGTGTTTGTTTCTTCTCACTTAGAACTGTTGTTAAAAAGCAGGGATTTACCTGCTTACAGTGACATCTGCTCGTAGTGGAGCTGAGAGGAGGAGAGCTGCTGTGCTTTCAGCTGGATTTGGTCTGCTGATCTTGTATTCCCCTTGACATGTCGAGCTGTAGAGGCATTCTGGGTAACACTGGCACTTACCAATTATTGCTTTGGTTTATTTAAAAAAGGGTAATGAGGGGGAAAAAATCTATTTGTTAATATGTAGATTGTGCTATGAGGGATGGTAGGGGGATTCAGTTGCTCCTGTTGTCATAAAGGTAGATTTTAAAAGCATTTTATATTTTTGTTGTTTTATAAATGTATATTAGTTGCAAATATTAAAAAAAGAGGGCAAAAAGGTCACAATCATCCTTATAACATTGATAGATGTGAATCCATAACAGATTGTTCAGAGCACATTCAGTATTCCGTACACAAAGCATGGCCATGTTTTTATAAAAACTATTAATAATATAATAAACAGATCATTGCTTTAGTTAAATGTGTATCAAAGGCTGTAGAGTCATTCTCATTGTCTTATTTATATTTAATATTTTTTACACCTTGTTTTGTTAAATGGAAGCATTTATTATCAGTGTTGTTTTTTCAATTGGAAAACATGTTCAAAATGATCTGATTGGTTGGCAAAATTTAAAGGAAAGACCAGAATGAATTTCAGAAGAGGGATAGATACTTCCTTTCATTTCAGCTCTTATGCAAGTCTTTCTAAATACTTTCACATCAAAAATGTATCTCTCGAGTATAACAAAATAACATGACAATTGTGGATACTCAAATGTTTCCACTGTCAATGTAAAGATATCCTGTGTTATATCATTTTTACCCATAACCACGTAAAAATGGGCAAACACTAATATACCAAGTAGAACGACAAATTATTTTGTTCTTATTCCAGACAGTTTCCTGATAATGTGTAATATGCAGCACACACCTGCTTTATCATCTGATTTCTGTCATGTAAGTCTATATCTAACTCTCTATAGCAAGGTTTTTTCAGTAGTGTTTTAACAGAGACTCCTAATAACAAAAAAAAAAACAGTGTAATCATTTAATGTTTAAAGAGGAAATGATGTGTACGTTCACGTCGAGATCTTTAGCCTTGTGTAGGTTCATTATTAATATTTGACTGTCTGTTCCTGACTGCCTTTTTGCAGAACACAACCAAAGGATTTTGGTACCGTGTAGTACAAGAGAAGAGGTTCCCAGAGTGTGAATTTGCATCAGATTGTATGTTTATAGAAAAACAGATGTTGAAATGGATTCAAGAGCAACCTACCTTTGTAGATATCACTAATTCAAAGCATCAAAACTCAGTACATGTACAACTTGGTAGCAAATGTGTTTGTAACTATCATGTGCCTTAACCTTTTTCCATATTAGATGAAAATAAGTGTTTTATATGTTTTATTGGTCCCTAACTGCTCTTTCTCTCTCTCTCTATCTCCGTCTCTCTCTCTCTCTCTGTGTGTGTCTCTTTGACATACAAACACACACACACACACACCTCCTCTCTCTGGCTCCTCCCACTTTCACTCACTGTGTTCTCAATGTAGTCTAGACTGGTGGTGGGTTTTGCCTTGTATTACATTGTATTATAAACTTTTAAAAGATAGAAACGTTAAAAGGTTTTGATTATATAGTTGTTTATGCTTTCCTAGCACTCAAGAACAATGCCACAGTGACCGAATGCATTGCTTTAGTTAAATGTGTATCAAAGGCTGTAGAGTCATTCTCATTGTCTTATTTATATTTAATATTTTTTACACCTTGTTTTGTTAAATGGAAGCATTTATTATCAGTGTTGTTTTTTCAATTGGAAAACATGTTCAAAATGATCTGATTGGTTGGCAAAATTTAAAGGAAAGACCAGAATGAATTTCAGAAGAGGGATAGATACTTCCTTTCATTTCAGCTCTTATGCAAGTCTTTCTAAATACTTTCACATCAAAAATGTATCTCTCGAGTATAACAAAATAACATGACAATTGTGGATACTCAAATGTTTCCACTGTCAATGTAAAGATATCCTGTGTTATATCATTTTTACCCATAACCACGTAAAAATGGGCAAACACTAATATACCAAGTAGAACGACAAATTATTTTGTTCTTATTCCAGACAGTTTCCTGATAATGTGTAATATGCAGCACACACCTGCTTTATCATCTGATTTCTGTCATGTAAGTCTATATCTAACTCTCTATAGCAAGGTTTTTTCAGTAGTGTTTTAACAGAGACTCCTAATAACAAAAAAAAAAACAGTGTAATCATTTAATGTTTAAAGAGGAAATGATGTGTACGTTCACGTCGAGATCTTTAGCCTTGTGTAGGTTCATTATTAATATTTGACTGTCTGTTCCTGACTGCCTTTTTGCAGAACACAACCAAAGGATTTTGGTACCGTGTAGTACAAGAGAAGAGGTTCCCAGAGTGTGAATTTGCATCAGATTGTATGTTTATAGAAAAACAGATGTTGAAATGGATTCAAGAGCAACCTACCTTTGTAGATATCACTAATTCAAAGCATCAAAACTCAGTACATGTACAACTTGGTAGCAAATGTGTTTGTAACTATCATGTGCCTTAACCTTTTTCCATATTAGATGAAAATAAGTGTTTTATATGTTTTATTGGTCCCTAACTGCTCTTTCTCTCTCTCTCTATCTCCGTCTCTCTCTCTCTCTCTGTGTGTGTCTCTTTGACATACAAACACACACACACACACACCTCCTCTCTCTGGCTCCTCCCACTTTCACTCACTGTGTTCTCAATGTAGTCTAGACTGGTGGTGGGTTTTGCCTTGTATTACATTGTATTATAAACTTTTAAAAGATAGAAACGTTAAAAGGTTTTGATTATATAGTTGTTTATGCTTTCCTAGCACTCAAGAACAATGCCACAGTGACCGAATGTATTGTTAATTTTACTAATACCCAGAAGAGAGAATTGCTCTTGTTAAAGAAAAATACAGGTTTGTAGAGTATCACTTTGGTGTGTTTTCAATAAATCATGCCTGAAATGAGCATATTCTGTCTGTTTCTTTTCCTTCCCCCCCCTAATTTAATTTTTTTTGTGTCATTTTGTAGTTTTGGACCCCATTGACTTTCAGTGTATGGCTAAAACAGTTGAAATGTTGTTCAAAATGTTATTTTGTGTTCCATAGAAGACAGAAAACCATGCCGATGACCTAAGGGTGAGTAAATGATGAAAGAATGTTTATTTTTGTATGGACCATACTTTAATACACTTTCAATCTTCATTTCAGGCAAATGATGCATTTACTAGAAACAGCTTGTCACATGAGTTTTCATCAGAAAACAGGTTTTTGTTTCATAGTCATAATAATTTAGTTCCTCTAGAAATCTCTTGAATTTTTTACATTTGTACATGATTTAAAGATTGATACTCCCTCTGGCTGTTTAACAACTCCAAGAGCGGAAATATTTATTTCAGGAATTTCATTTGGTAAAAACTGCTAAATATTTCTAACTTTGTGCATTAAATCACATCATCCAGTGTGTGTGCAGCTCCTGCGATGGCCTGTGTGACGATGGATATGTGTTTATGAGCCTGATCCCAGTCTTCCTTCAGCCCGGTGCTCTCAGCCTTCTCTACTGTATCTGCCAGGCCGGGGAAGGTGGGCACACTTGATGACCATATCACATGCCTGTGTGGTGCCAGACAGCGTTAGAAGTGATTGCAAACAGGTGTGACATCAGCATGAACAAATGGAGAATGGTAAGGGGAATGCAGATTAATATTCATAAGGGACCGGTCATTAGTAGCAGGACATTTTAATAATGCTGCTTCATACCTGAAACCATATTGCTCTGGGAATGCTAGCGGGTCAAGGAAAGCTCTGTCCAGCAGCATGAGCTGGTCGTTAATTTGATGAACCTTCAGGGGCCTGTTGTGAAGACAGAAGTTATGTTTATGCTGTTATGTACCCTTGACACCACAGCAGGTGGGTTTGACATCACTTTAACCCTGTAAAGCCTACTCTATCAAATTTCTAATGCCTCTAAATTATCAACATGAGCAAAACTTTGCTGAAAAACCTGTTGTACACCATATTCTACATAGTTTATTCCTTTTTAGCAAGTAAAAGACCTTTAATTTTAAAAACATCCCCCTTCAGGTTGTGGTACACATGTCTTTTTTACTGTGAAATCCATAATGATTTTTATAAAGTAAATGTAAAAATAAATGTTATATTGTTAGTAATATTTCGAGATGAACACTTACTGGACTCGAGCCACTTAGGTTTACTTGATTATTCATGCAGATTGTTTTTTTAAATAATCATGTTAAAAAGTATGAAATATGATCAGTTTTTTTTCAGGAATGTTTTATCTTACTCTGCTAGGGTTGTAAAAATCTCAAAGAATGGACATATAAATATCAGCAAAGACACCAAATTGCAATTTTTTGCTCAGTTTGGGCCTCTAAATAAAACAGATGTTTTTTATGAGCTCCATTTTATCTATATGTGTGTGTGTGTGTGTGTGTATATATATATATATATATATATAAACACATACACACATAACCATAACAGCTCAAAAGCATATGCAAATTTATATATATTTATATATATACACACACACAGTATATAATAATAATAATAAACTTTATTTTATAAAGCGCCTTTAAAAGCAGCTTCTCAAAGCGCTGAAACATTTAGGTTGGCAAATTCCCCTAATGAAAAACATTTCCCTCATCCAAAGCAGTCTGGAAAATCTTGTTAGCTCACCGATAGAGATTCCTTTAAAGATTGTTTTTCCTCAAAGATTGTAACCGCCTGACTGAGGTACTGCTCTGGACTTTCTGCATAGTCACTGCAGTTGAAAGGCAGCAGAAGACTGTCAGCCAATCGCAACAGTACGTTCCCTGCTGTCCTGGCTACTGCCTGGTGACTTGTGAAACCTGCATAATGGAAAGTCCTTTGAATTTAAAATAGAACCGACAAGAACTGGCAGACAAATATTAAAAGAGGGATTATAGTACATAGAATATATTATCTCATTTGAGAACCTCAGTATTCGGTTCACCTGCATACTTTGGTAATCCCATAATTTGGACTGGTTCTGTTGGAAAACTGTATCCAGTTCTCATAGACTGATTTGGTTGTTCCAGGTACATTTACCTGAAAGCACATGACTCATCAAAGCATTATGAAAGTCACATCTCAGATAAGGTAACTGATAGAGGACTTGTTCCTCACCTGTTTGGAGGATGTAAAAATGACACTGTGCTGCTAGAGAAGCAGAAGCCCTGAGCGTAGCATTAGCTTTGGTGGACATAGAACATTTCAGCAAGTAGAAAACTGGAGGAAAATTATATTCTGATGAAAAGAGGAAACACATCAAGTCGTACCGAACACTGAGATGTCCACGTTGATGTTCGCCACAGTGCGCTCACTCAGCTTACTGAAGTACTCCTAAGAACGAACATTTCTTTTAACATCAGTATGGTGTTTTTTTTTTAGTAATGCTACTGATGTCTTTATCAACAGACCTCTGTGTATTCTGCAGATCCAATAAGGCCAAATTCTTCAGCTCCCCCAACTGCCAAAAATAATGGACCGCCGAGGCTGCCATTTGCCTTTCAGGTAGAGATATAAATTAATATGATTTGATTTTTGTTATTCTTTCAGCTTGGAACTGACACTAGAATATGATGCATTGTTATATTTTTCTCTTTATTGCCTCCCAGCACTCATACAGTTTTAAGAACACAGTGTTATTTCCATTATACTCCTAGACCACTTTGTGTCACAGCAAATTACTTGATTTGGGTCACTACAACCAGCCCTACAGTCACATCTAATGGCAAAATCAGTTTTTCTGTGAATGTCATTAGGTCTCACCTTCATTCACCATCTTCCCCAGCACTCTGGTGATCTCCAGCATTACTGCTGTACTGTTGCTGGGGGCAATGGCTCCGTGTACCCAGCTGTCCCTGTGGTTCCCATAGACCACGTACCTGTCTGAACAACACAAATACAGTTTGCAAATGCAACTGATGTGATAAATTCCTCAAAATGTATTTGGTAATATAACAAAAAGTAAAAAATAAAAAGCTTTGATAAGGCTGTATTTATTAGATCAAAAATACTGTAAAATAGTAGTTATATTGTTACAGTTTAAAAGAGCTGTTTTCTATTCTAATATATTTTTTAAAAATGTGATTTATTTCTGCGATGGCAAAGCTAATTTGTCAGAAGCCATTACTCCAGTTTTCAGTTATATAATGACTTAAGTGCCCAAATACTTTTTGGGAACTGTGTATATTAAGACAACATGTTTTTGTTTTTGTTGTTGTTGTTGTTGTTGTTGTTGTTATTGTTGTTTGTTTGTTTTGCTTGTTAATATTATGACAAATCTAACTTACCTGACTCAACGCTGCCTCGGATTACTCCCATTACATTTGCTGAATATTCCAGCCTCTCAATGTTGTAAATGTCCAAGTGCACATTGCTGACAGACAAAACATTCTTTTAATTCTGACCAACATTATAACCTTTCAACACAAAATCATACTTGTTCAAACATTGCAAGATATACAGTGCCTTGCGAAAGTATTCATACCCCTTCATTTTTTTTCACGTTTTATGATGTTGCTGCCTTATGTTAAACTGCTTAAATGTACTTTTTTTCCACATCAATCTACACTCCATACACCATAATGACAAAGCAAAAACAGAATTGTCACAACTTCGTAAATTAATTAAAAATAAAAAAACTGAAATAAGTACTAAATAAGAACTAAATATTTAGCTGAAGCACCTTTACAGCCTCAAGTCTTTTTTGTTTGATGCGACAAGCTTTGCTTATCAGCATTTGGCAATTATCTGCCATTCTTCACCTCTCAAACTCTGTCAGCTTGGATGGGGGCAGACGCACATTTTCAGGTTTCTCCAGAAATATTTGATTGAGTTAAAGCTCAGGCTGTGACTGGGCTACTCAAGGACATTCACAGAGTTGTCTAGAAGCCACTCTTGCTGTGTGCTTAGGTCTATTGTCCTGTTAGAAGGTGAACCTTCTGCCCAGTCTGAGGTTCTGAATGCTCTGGACTAGGTTTTCATTAAGGCTATCTCAATATTTTGGTGCATTGAGCTTTTCTTCTGCTCTGACGAGTCCTTCAGTCCCTGCCGCTGAAAAACAGCCCCTCAGCATGAGGCTGCTACCAGCACACTTTACTTTTGGGCCTCAGGGCTTGGTTTTTGCTCTGATATGCATTATCAGCTGTTGGACCTTTTATTAAGACGTGTGTGCCTTTCCAAATCATACCCATTCAATTGAATTTGCCACAGGATAACTTCACTCAAAGTGTAGTAACATCTACAAGCAATATGAATGCTCCTAGGTTAAATTTCAACTGTCCCATATAAAGGTATGAATTATACAATTAAATCATTTAAGTTTTTTGTTTTTTAATAAATTTGCAAATATGTTTTAAAAAAAACAGTTTTTTGCTTTACCGTTATGGTGTATGGAGTTGTAGATTGATGTGGGAAAAAAAGTAATTTAAAGCAGTTTAGCATAAGGCAGCAACATAACAAAACATGAAAAAAATGAATGCAACGCAAGGCATTGTATATTGGGCACAAATATGCAACATTTACCTGTTGCTGAAGGAAGATGTAGCTTTGAACCCTGTAAGTGCAGGTAAATGAGCCTTGCCATTCAGCAGGGGCATCGTCCCCATCGAGCTCACTGTCACAGATAATTCAGTCAGAATTAGAAGGAAACTAAATTCTAAAAAGTGAGTAACTAAAGAAAGAAAAGATATGCTTAAATAGTTAAACTTACCAGATTAATCTTTCAGCATCTTCAAACCCTATTGGCTGAGCTGGAATTGGTGGAATACCTGTTTTGTCTTCTTTTGGTATTCTGTAGGTATCATCTACAAATTAAACCATTTACATATGTTGTTTATGTACCATGTGTCATATACCTTATATGATTCAATGTAAAAAAAAACAAACAAAAAAAAAACAATAATAACCAGTTACCCTTTGCAGCTAGGTAAGGTGTTAATAGTCAATGTTGCATGAGCCTCGCTCGACGCCAGGTGGCGGCAGATACCAAGAGTAAGGGTAGGTTTCACTTTCTGACACCATTCATGTCATATGGCTCAGTATAGACCCAGCAGCCCAACAATTCCAAACTTGGCTGCATTTATAGCCTGTTATTTTCATGCCACAGGAGAGTAAAAATGTTTTTATGCATTCAAGGCAATAAAACTATACAGTCTGGATCTATTCAGAGATTTAAACTGATTTAACTAATGTTTTCTCACTTTTTTAGATCTCCCTTCTCCGTATCTGGTGATGGCGATTGTTCCCCTCAGATCCAGCGCTCTGTTGAACAGCTCATAGTCACTCGTTTTTCCTTGGTTTGCATAGACCTGCATATAAAACGGATGAGTCACTATATTGGACTATATCACAGTTTGATTCAGACATAAATATTACTTTTATAATATCTACGTAATAATTACATAATCTTATAAGCCTTTGATAAAGTTAGTGATAGCATGATATGCTCATCAGTAGATGAGTTTGCTATGGTCTGATAGCCCCAAAGGTCATCACACGCTCTGTTTTCTTTCTGAAACAATCAAGTGCCATAAAGACATTCGTTTTCATCTCTTGCTCAGTTATGTCATAAGTTACGCCTGTGTCATTACAATATGTCATAAGATAATAGATTTGTCTGTCATGATGACACCTACATCAGAGGCATTAAAAAATGGAACCACTGAGATTAGAGATAAGGAAAAGCAATTATTAATGTAATAAAATTAAATGAAAATATTTATTGAATGTACACTACCTTTCAAAAGTGTGGTGTCAGTAAGATTTTTATGTTTGAAAGAAGTCTTATTCTCACCAAAGTTACATTTATTTGATTAAAATAGTCAAAAACATAATATTGTGGAATATTATTACAATGTAACTGTTTAACTGTTTTCTATTTTAAAAGCGTCTTTTATTCCTTTGAAGGCCATTGTTTGAGTCTTCAGTGTTACATGATCCTTCTCAAATCATACTAATATGCTGATATTGTGCTCCAGAAACATTTCTTATTATTATAAATCATGAAAACAATTGTGGTGTTTCATATTTTTGTGGAAACCATGATAATTTTTTTCATGATTCTTGAGAGCAACGCTGAAATCTTGAAATTGAAATCTTTCATTGTAAATGTCTTTACTTTTACTTTCGATCAAATGTAAACTATAATCAATGAATCTTCAAAGAATAATATATAAGCATGCATGAACTGTGGAGTATATTAAGGTGGGAAAAGACACCTTGACATTTCCTGCAGGGGAATATGCTGTGAATGGCTGGACCACCTCTGGGTCCTCCTGGTCTGGCTTATATGCCTACTCTCTCTCTCTTGCCATAAAGAGGACTCTGTTTTCTGGGTCAACTAAACGAAACAGTTTTTCATTCTTAATTTTCTTATACATCATTTAAAGGGATAGTTCACCCAAAAATGAAAATGTGATGTTTATCTGCTTACCCCCAGGGCATCCAAGATGTAGGTGACTTTGTTTCTTCAGTAGAACACATATGATGATTTTTTACTTTAACCGTTGCAGTCTATCAGTCGTATAATGCATGGCAATGGTAACAAAATCTATGAGAGTAAAAAAAACATGCACAGACAAATCCAAATTAAACCCGGCGGCTCGTGACGACACATGTTAAAAAGTATCATATGTGTTCTACTGAAGAAACAAAGTCACCTACATCTTGGATGCCCTGGGGGTAAGCAGATAAACATCAAATTTTCATTTTTGGGTGAACTATCCCTTTAACATACTTTTGGATAATTGGTCCTGCCATCTCTTCAGCATAAACTCTACGGTTGCTTCATCTCCAGGGGTGGTGGCCATGTGGGGAACCTTAGTCAGCTCCCTTTGGATGAAGGAGACGAAGTAAATTCTCAATTCAGCTGGAACAAACAACCCCAAACAGATCATATACCAAGTGAAATGTTCTTAGATGTTGTACAAAGCTGGCCATTTAATTGTATTAGAATCTCATAATTGTGTGCCTCAGTATAAATACTTCACCTGAGGTTCCCTCTAAGTTGATTGGTGTCCAGTTCTGCAAGGAATTTTTCAATAATTTTTCAATAAACCCAGTCTGGCACCGAACTTCCCTTGTCAATGGCGAAGTGTCCCAGTAGAATCCCTACAATAAAAGCCACTGCTCCTGCGAGGACACTCAACAGCACCTCCTTAAGCATAATGTTAGTATGTCAAAGGCCTAAATGCACCTCCTGAATGTGTCCAGCCAGCCCTGTCCTCCACTAATATAGCCTGTGACAAGAGTGGTGGGCAGGAGGGTGTGAAATAAATGTTATTACCATAGTGTCAAGAACATATGGATGAAAGTTAGTGTTTTGTCATTGTAACTGCTCACCAAAGTTCCTATTACTGATAAGAGGGATTCAGCTAAACCAGTGGTTCTCAACCCGCGGGCCGCATGCGGCCCGTCACGAATTCAAATGCGGCCCACCATGCTGAACACAATTTAAAAAATAACTTTCAGTTTTACAATTCATTTTAGTTTTTACATTAATTTAAAAATGTACTAAACAAATATAAGCTATAATGTTTTTGTTATGTAAAATAATTTTGTTTTTCATATATTATTTTCAGACATGAGCAGACCTGTAGCCTGACGTAACGTTACGCATTTAACGAACAGTTACAAGCGCACTTTGGCAGAATTCAATTAAAATAGTCATCAGCAGCCATTAGTTCTGTAAAATTGAGCATCAGAATGGACAAATTTGTTATTAAGGGAGAAAAACTCATCAGCAGCCATTAGTTCGGTAAAATTGAGCATCAGAATGGACACATTTGTTATTAAGGGAGAAAAACGAAATGTGGAAAATGCCAGCGAAGGAACGCATACAAACAAGAGTAGTCGCAGCAGTGAAGGTAGGAGAGTGCTGGACTTTCGGCATCAACTTTCGGTTTGCCCCGCCACTCACTTGAAGATGTTCAGGCTAGAGCCCTGCACGGGCTTCAAACATGACGTTCAGGCCCTAGCCCGGCCCTTGTCCGACAGCTTATCAGAATTACCGGCCGAGCCCGTGCGTAAACTATGACTTCACACGGTACGAGCCGCGAGCATCTGCGATTTTCTCCCGAGAGAAAAAAATCGCCTGCGAGCTCGTACGACAGCAAAAATCGCACCGTGTACGCCCGCCTCCTTTCGAGCCGAATTTCATAAAATTGGTCAGCTCCCGACAGCATCAGGTGTTTTATTAATGGTGAGTATAATTATTTATTTATTTATTTCAATGAATGTAATCGATTAGATATCATAATATTTAGGCTATAATAGGCTATTATAAATCTGGTTGGTTTGTATTGGTGACATAATATGTAAATGATATGCGTGCGACCCGTGAGACTTGCACTTGGACCATAGTGCGGCCCAGTGGGAAAAAAAAGGTTGAGAACCATTGAACTAAACCATAGTTTACGCATGAATGATTTTAGTGAAATGTCATGTTGGACTTTATCTCCTGGCACGCTCAGATTGACTATAAAATTACATGTTCTAGTCACACACATCAGTATGTACACTGAGTTTATAAGCATTGACTGTCACACTTTATGACCGCCACCAACAAAAGTAATGTTCTCCACCATCACTGAAACAAATTTAAAGACTTAGAACTTTGTGCGGTGTTCAAGGTCCCATTCAATCACATTGTGTCCAAAAATGTATAGGGACTATGCACAACTAATGAAAACTGCTCAAAGTATTTATTTTATTTTATTAATAAATACATATATATAAAATTATATAAAAACAGAAGAAAAACTGAAAAGACTAAATACAGAATATATATATATATATACACACACACACACACACAACCTTGTTTATTTATTTATTTATTTCAAAATTACAGTATTCAGTACAATCTTCCTGGTGGTATTTAAGGTTCAGGTTCAGTTCCAGAGACTTGGGAATTGAGGGGGATCTGGCAACATGCGTCTGTTACCACTTTAAATGCAGCTTCACATACTGATCGCATTTATTTTATAGTGTTACCATAAATTGTTCTACAATTGTGTTTAATCCTACAGTTAGTGCAGCGCCTTTAATTTAAAAAACTAAGTTACTTCCCATGATGCAAATGTTGATGAATTGTATTTTCACTTTCACATTCATTGATTCGAATGCTCAGCTTAGCCATAACCGGATTCATTTTTTGAAGACAACGAGGATTTTAACTGAAAAGCATAGTTTGTAAGTATTCTGTGATATAAAGATAAACTTGAACTTTATCTCCTGCACGTGACAATACGTTGCAGATGACGTTTGGTTAAGCGTATAGCATGCGCAGTGCCTTTTCAGTTTTCATCGTACAAGGCTTTGGTGTTGTGCAAAGAAGCCCATCACCAAATGTAGAATGTTATTAATATTACAACTAATGTTATCGAAAGATTATTTCCAACCCTAAATGCTATGCCTATCGTATCCGCCGTATCCGTTCTTTTGAGTCGGATCTTTTCAATAAATCGATTGAATCGGTTCACAAAAGCGGTCCTCAACGGTCATTGGAAATGAAACTTCTACACGAGGCGATATGCAGCGTCATTGTTCGACACGTTCTCAGTAAATTACTTTTAACCTCCTGAGACCCTGTGACCTCATATGAGGACATTTTATTTTGGTGTATTTCTCTGAGACTATACATGCCACAGTTTTAAGTCTGGATATCCTGTACAGAGCACATTCAGGGCTTTTCAGAGATACTAAATGTTTGGATGTTTCACTATGACCACTCCCTCTCCTTGGTCTTCAAATATGTCTGATATTAATTTAGTGACACTCTTATGGAAATATGATAATATTTTGTAATTATCATTTAAATCTGTTTAATTTTTAATGTCTGTCATAAATCAACATCTCAGGAAAATGTTATGGGGATTCAAATTAAAATATGACTTTCTGTTACGGAACAGAATGTCGATTTCATACATGTCCTCATATGAGGACACTGGGACTAAAAGCATGTTTATTAGCATTTTGGGAGACATAACAAATGAATAGGAAAAGAAATTATGTTTCAATATTCTATGAAATATTATATATTATTATGAAAATCTTGTCAAATATTACTCCCATTATTACACTTCTTTTTTTCATTACATGTTGCCCCAAAAACACATTAATATGCAAATTAGATGTAGTTTATAAATACATTGTATATAATGAGAAAACCAGTTTATGGCCATTTTACAGAAAGAAAAATGGTATATCAAATCATTCTGTTATAACATAGTTGAGAATCATCTTTATACAAAGTTTGGTAAAAAAAAAAAAAATCCCTGAAAACTAAAAATGGATT